>NC_133407.1:30410000-30710000 GCF_049350105.2 Macaca mulatta
TAGTGAATTGGATTCTACACTATTTCTTTGTTAGCATTTTTTCACTTAAAAGTGCTTTCAAATGAATTCCTCTTGCAGAATTGTATTCTTCCTTTGGATGCTCATTTTTCTAAGAAAGAAAGTAAATCCTGCCAACTTTTCATTACACATGATAATGAGAGAGGGACAACATGGGCAAGTTAAGTTTATAAATAATCCTAAATCTCCCTTCTATGCAATGGTTTGAGCAAAAATTATGACCAAAATTGTTTTTAAAAATGTTTTAAAGAGGGAAGATAATAGTTCTATTTGTAGTTCCACTTATTTTTTTCTGCAGGGCTAACAGAAATAACCATGAGGAGTGAAATGTTAAAAAGACAATTTAAAAATTGTTCATCAATGTTTGCAGAAGGTCACTACTTTTAGAAATCCTGGAGAAATGGTCACCATCAACAGAAATACTGTCAATATCTTTGACTTGTAAGATATGCTATAGTCAAGTTGTGCATCAAAAGCAATTGAAACAGATAAGAGTGTAATTAATTCTGTCTAAGAGTTAGAGGGGGAGATAAAGAGTGAAGAATGAGTATACAAAATAGTACACAAGAGTTATAAAAGGTTTTCTCAAAAAGCTTAGATTCAATGAGGAAGAAAAAAATAATGTGCATGAACAGGTAGGCATGGTCCTACTAATCAGAAATATGGTCATCTTAGACTCTCTTCTCTCTCTCCCCCATATTTATTCTCTTACTAAACTCTGTCATTTCTACCACCTTAACATCTCTTGAACTTGTCACTCCTCTCCCTTTTTGCTGCCATGCTATTATTTCAGGCCCCTGTTTTCCTTGACCTGGTGGTCAGAACAGTCTAAGTCATGCACTGATAACAAATAACCCCAAAATCTCCATAGTTTAACACAAATTTCTTATGCATATGACATATCCAGCATGCATCACCTGGAGCTCTGTTTATCATAACCACTCAGGGACCCCAGCTAAGTGCCTAATGGAAGCTCCATTATCACCAAGTTAGAAGCAAAAGAACAAGACGAATCATGCACTGGCTCTTAAAATTTCCACCCAGAAATGACACGTGACACCTCAGCTAACATTTCATTAGCTAAAGCAAGTCACAGAGCTACACCCAGCCTCGCAGGGAGCAGAGCAATCATGCCATGTGCCCAAAAGAAAGAAAGCTAGAAATACTTGTGGTTGCACAGCATGAATAACTACCACATCTGCTTTAACTGAATCTTCTAGCTTCCAGCCCCACCTCCTCCAATGCATCCTCCACACTGACCTTTCTTAAATTCAAATACGATTATCTAAGCATATTGTCACCCTGATTAAAAATGTTTACAGCCACATATATCACTTGAGATGAAGCTAAACTTGTTTGCTATGTTGAGCAAGCCAGTTTAGATCTGGCCTTCGGCTCACTTACAGTTTCTTCTTCACCTACCACCACTATGGAAAGCAACCCAGTGTGTACCCAGTGAACCACGTATTCCAGCCATATGGAAGTACAAAAATGATGTATCTTTGTTACCTTTTCACATGCTCTCCCTAAGCCTAGCGTGACTCCCAACCTATTCCATCCCTTTCCTCTTAAAAGAAGACATCCACTAAGACTCATCTAAAATGTGATATTCTCTGGACCACTTCCCTGACATCAAAGATTGAATTAAATTTTTTTCTCTGCTCATGTGGTGCCACCTACATACCTCTTTTCATGCCTCTTTTGTGTGAGAGTTACTACTTATCTATCCAGTTTCTCTACCGATAGATTTTGAGCCCCTCCAAAAGGAAATGAACTCTTTTTATGGCAAGGGTCTGGCTTATAACTGGTTATTTGAAAATGTTTATTGGGTAAGTAAAGTAAAACACACATACACAGTCAAGTTCTAAGCTCCAGTACATATTCTAAAGTCTATGGGAATACCGAGTAAATGAAACACTGGTCTCCATCCA
This sequence comes from Macaca mulatta, assembly GCF_049350105.2. Classification (NCBI taxonomy): domain Eukaryota; kingdom Metazoa; phylum Chordata; class Mammalia; order Primates; family Cercopithecidae; genus Macaca; species Macaca mulatta. The sequence goes on from NC_133407.1 coordinate 30,411,950, forward strand.
AAAGTATATTCATTTTCTCATATTTGCACATATGTGTTACAATGCTGAATCATTGAGAATAATTAATGCACTTTCTCTTTTGTCTTTTTAAGTATGGGTTCTTCATTCCTGTTGACTTGGGACATCTATCTTCCTAGGGAGAAGATTAGAAAGTCTGAACATGGAATATGAAAAGGAAATAAGGTAATTTTCAGTTTCTGACATTCAAATACACTGTATAAGATTTTGTGGCAAGACAATAATCTTGCAAGCTAGGCTCTTATATTAAGAAAAATTGTCTAAATTTAGCATACTGAAAGTCACACTTGGTAGGCTGGAGGGAAGTTCAAACGAGAAGAAGAGAAAACCTTTGTCCTCAGGAGTCAGATGAGAAGATACTCCCTCATTTAGTCTCTACAGACTTTACCTGGAAATGGAGTGGACTGTTAGACAATTGGGAATAGTACTGAAGGTGAAAAGAGGCTTTTCTCCTTATGTCCCTCACCTCTAACAAACTCTCTAATTAGTGTTCAAAGAGTAGGCCACTTGGCAGATTATTTTCACTAATATGGAATACAATCACATCCAAGTAGAAGAGGCAACAAACCACGTGAAGAAGGAAGATCTGACATTTATCCTTCCCAAACCTGTGCTGTATACATGAGACCCACAAGAAGCTACGGTGTTTTCCTAAGGAAGTCATCATAACTAGGTGAAGTAGCTGTAGTATGAGCTGTGGAGTGGACCACTGTCTCAGTACGTTTTGTGTTGCTATAAAGGAAAACCTGGGTCTGGGTAATTTTTAAATAAAATAGGTTTATTTGGCTCACAGTACTGTAGGCTGCATAAGAAGCATGGTGCCAGTCTCTGCTTCTGGTGAGGGCTCAAGCCGCTTCCACTCATGGCAGAAGGTGAAGGGATGCTGGCCTGTGCAGAGACTACATGCGGGGAGAGGAAGCAACAGGAAGGGAGAGAGGTGGAGGTGCCAGGCTCTTTTTAACAATCAGTTCTCCTGGGAAACTAATAGCGCAAGAACTCACTCACCCCCACAGCCAAGGTGCAGATCAATATATTCATTAAGGGTCCACCTCCATGACACAAACACCTCCCATTATACTCCCACCTCAAACATTTGGATCAAATTTCAACAGGAGGTTTGAGGAGACAAATGTTCAAACTACAACAACTACCAAGTGCAGCTCTCAGTCAGAGCTCAGAGGGGTTAAAGGTGATCCCAGGTGAGACCAAGTCAGGTATGGCTCACCATCATGAGCACTAGTACAAGTCAAAGAGAGGACCACGGTGCAGCAGATTCCAATATCAGAGGCCAACGGGACATTCAGTGGTCTGTGAACAAGAGTCATGACCTCAGACATCAATAAACTACAGCGTCAACACACCCAGGAGCAGCCTGAAGCACAAAGCTTCTTCCTCTCAGTATGAGGAGGGTGTGTAAGTCTCCATCCCTCCCCCCTGTTCAGCTGAATGCTATCAGATAGAGAGGATATTTGGAAAAAAATAATAAATTTTAAAGAAACTGACAAAATTATTGCAGCAGTGAAAGCTTTAAGGCAAATTACAAGAAAGAATGGGTAACCCAGTATCTTCTATGTCTTGGTCACTGGAGCTCAGATATTTGCCACTAAATCACAGGTTCCTAGACATTTAGTTAATATTTTTCCCGCCTTCCAATGGGCAGGGGATGTAAAAGACTAAATTATTACAAAAAAGAAATTCTTCTTTGCTGTACATCCAGTTACATTTGCAAACCCACTGCATAAGTATATGTGTATTTATACATGTACATTTATTCTACTTTAGTCCTGAAAGAATTTGGTAGCATCTTCCCTTAATATCCCATTTGGACTTACATGTCTTACAGGAGGAAAATATATTTCAAATGTTTCAATCACATATATTTTATCCCTTGCAGTCTACACAACACTAGAATCTGGACTTATTGGTTGTAAAATTCATCCCAGAGTCTTCTAGAATTGTCCTTCCAGACGGTCACAGCTTTCATTTTTAATGCCTGTGCTAGAGATGTCTGGTATTTTCCCAAGTCTGGTTTTCCTCCTCCAGGCACACAGCAGGATGGCATTCCACCATGTCTTTGTCATGCTGAAGGTCCTGTACGACTGTTTTTGGCCAGTGTGTTGTGGAAAGTGTGGCATGGTCACTTCTAGCAAAAGAGATGAGCATGACCCTCCAAATGTCTCTTCCTCTGCCCCCATCACTGAGAAGGTCATATATTTCAGGTGGTTTACTGGCAGTCCAGGTATCCAGTTCTGTGTGAAGGAGAGGCCCCAGCTCTCTCATAGGGTACATGTAACATAAGTGAGAAATAAGCCTTTGGTATGTTAATTAAGGGAGATTTTGGAGGTATTTGTTACCACAACAAAACCTACACTATCCTGACTAATACACTATATTTCAGTTTCTCAGACTGAAAAATAAAGATATGAATTGGGGTTTTATCAACAAAATGGTATAAATATGGGAACAAAAAGATATTTTAAGCCACTTAAAAGAACAATGCAAATAAAATCTGCTCCCAAATATCACAATAAAGAATGGGTAACCCAGTATCTTCTATGTCTTGATCACTGAAGCTCAGATATTTACCACTAAACCACAGGTTCCTAGACCATCAACGGCTCTTTGCTTCTGTAAGCTTCACCAGCCTCATCTAGATGGCAAGTGTGAATATGATGATAGGAAGCATCATCATATTAAAACAGTACACCTAGCTTCAAAACAGCAAAACAGCGAGATTCCAAACACCACTGTGTTACTAAAATGTGATGCTAGTAGAACAAATGATGCTATGATAGTCCAACATGTTCCAAAACACTTTTCCTGAGTTATTTTCTTTAGCTAGCTCTGTGTAAAACTATTGCATACTCTCTCAGGAAACACAAAAATGATCTTGAGTGAACTTAAAAGCATGGAACAATCTTTATATATGCTTTTGATTGGGGAAATGAATAAATAAAACACCCTTTAAAGAGCACAATTCATAGAATTAGCAATTCCCAAGACATAATAGTATGTTGGGTGCTGTACCTGTGGCAAAGTTCCAATACAGTGGGATATTTTGTGGCGCCAGGCTTGGACTTTTTTGTAGCAGAGACATCATCATTATAATCCATTAATAGACAGCTCACTCCGTAAATATGTACATAAATTCAAAATCTTAGTGGTGGTATTATTATTCTAATGGAAATATTGTACATCTTAAATCAATAGAGGTTCTGCATTTAATTTGGAATTCAAGTTTCTGTGACAATGTCGGACTGCCTTGAAGAATCCCATTTACTCTTCATCTCTGATAATGGACCTTAGTTTTTTGATTACCTGAAAGCTAATTACTTTTAGGGCCTTGGAAATCAGTAGTCAATCATTTTGCCTTTGTTGGATCTTAGATGTGTTATCCTAGAGTGTATAGTGACCCATTTGCTCATTCTTCATTAATTCACCGAACATATATTTATTGTTTCCCATGTGACAAAAACTATACCAAGCACAGCAGTGAACAAAACAAAAAATGTTTGTTCTCATGGCACTTATGCTATAGTGGGGCATAGGGTCAGAAAGTCAGGGTCAAAGTTTGGCTCTGCTAATCCTCAGAACCTCAGTTTCCTCACTGGTAAAACCATGGGGCTGGAGGAAGTTCTCAACCTAAGGCACCACCTTAGAGGGGTTTCGAAATACATTAGAAGGTTTCTGTTATAATAATAACTGAAGGATGCTATTGGTATTTCATGTCAGAGGCCAGGAATGTTAAACATCTTTAAGGCAGGACAGTCTCTCCTCAGAAAGTCTAGTTCTACCTGAAAATCCAAAAATGCAAGTGAAACTCCCTTTGAAAACCCCAGATGCTTTCCAAAGCTCTTTCCAGCTCTGATATCATATAAATTTGGACGAATTGGCTTCTATCTCTTCTTAAGAGAAAACAAGTAGGTGCTTGCTATCGCAGAGGACACATCTAGGGAAGAGGATCCCTGATATTTCTTCATTTCTCTTGGATCTTTTAACTGAAAATATAAACCTAGAGCCTTGTGAAAATGAAAACGCAAGCCAAAGACACATTGTCTCATTCCAAGAACAGATTCCCATCAGAAAGGTGTCTGGATTTTTTCCCCAATAAAGTACAGTAAGAGTTTCTTACAACCCTGAGAGAGCATTCTATACCAAAAGAGGCACCCTATTCACTCCACAGATACAAGAAGCATACATTAACCTGGAATCTAAGTCCATCCTGAACAGAATTCTGTGGCTTAATTAAGCAAATTGATCTTAGAAGCACTCCCCTGCTCTTCCTGAACCACAATAGATAATGTCAGTGTTTTCTTAGTATGAGTCTATTTATGGCACCAAATACCTACACATGAGTTCCGTGATGCTCAAACATATACACCCTTCTCAGGATGTCCTTCTCTGGAGAGTTTGTTTACTTGCTTAGGGGAACAATAAGACATGAAATCAGTTGAGGGGAAGGGATGAATATGTTCCTTTCTAATGATTCTCAGGTGACGATAATGCTGCTGATGGTGGTCCCTTGCCCTCAGTTTGAGAACCACAAGTTCAGGCAAACTTTCTTCTAAGTAATTTATGGGCTGAGCAAGTATCAGAATTGTCCTGTAGCTAGAAAATGCAGAAACTGATTTCAGAGTTCGACCCTATTTTTGATGCCCAACTTTGGTGCCAAACTTTGACAAATATTGAACTCGTAGTTTTCACTCAGGGTGGCTGATGGCCTCTAACTACTAAAACAATAACAACAAATTCCATCAGTAGTATCTTTACCCAGCCCAATGAAGAAGGAATTTTAGGGGTAACAGCACATATTTCCTGGAGTTCCCACCCTTTAAATATAGTGCATCCGTATCTGTTTCCTAACCCAACTGGATTGGAAGCACTGGATTCAAACTTAACACATTGGAGTCTGGACATCAAAGGGCAGCTAATAACCAGTGCCAGCACTTCCCACAAATTGATCTCGTTCTGGTGAATTTGACAGTGATGCAAATACACCTAGGAGTCAGGTGCCGCCAAGGAAGATGCTACTGGTGAGGTCGGTTTTAATGACACATATCCCTTTTAAAGCCATTTCAGTGCTAAGAAATAGAGAACTGATGAAAATAATAATATCTGACATTTATTGAGCATTTATATCCTTCTTGTTTACACTATTATTTTATTTAATCCTCATAGTTACTTTTTGAGGTATATGTGATTACAATCTACTTCTCATAGATAAGAAAAACAAACCATAGAGAAGTTGATTTCTCAAAAATCACAGTTAGAATATAGGGGAACTAGTATTTGAGTTTTGGCTCTAAATTCAGTTCTCTTAACTAAAGCAGAAAAAAATAAAAAGTCACTTTGGGTTTTTTTGTTATTATTATTCTTTTAAAGTGTTCTTGGAGGTGACTGAAAAGCCAGTAGAGCCAACTCTAATGGCTCCCAACCCTTATTATTAATGTCATATAGATATTTATATATACTTTAATTTAAAATAACTCCCTCGCCCTCCTCCTCTTTGTAACTGTTCATCTCTCCCCATGCACCAGCCAAATGGTGTGCCAGGCTGTGTTGCTAACACTTGCATAATAACTTAAGATCTCACAACCCCTTTATTTATCAAGCAACAATGTTACTAAAAATAACTGCACTCATAACCAGAGAGGGGGAAACAAGAGTGGGGGAGAATCTAATATATTTGGAAATGTACAATAAAGAGCCGGTGGAAGGGCTTTAACTTTCTGAAGTCAGCATTTGAAATAAAGAAAGTACCATTGGGCCATCATGCAGAAGGCTGCAGAACTTGGATTGATGCCAAGGGTAGTGAGATGGGACAGGGTTTTGGTTCTGTGTCACCAACATGTGGCACTTTGCAGCAGCAGCTATGACTTGAAGAAATAGAAGGAGAGGTGACTGTCATGATACTGTAATACACGTGCTGAAAGGGAGCTGCAGGCATCCTTCTGGAACCCAGGCCAACCTCAGCTGCAAGTAATCAGACTCTCTTTTTCACATTGCTCTCAGGTCCCCAACCTAGACCGTGGACACCCCTCACAGGTCTTCCAGAGGGGTAGCAGGGTTAGCATAAATTGTTACTGATGGGGTGTTTCTCCACACCTTCTGAGGTAACAACTGGCAAGGAAAAGTGGCAAAGAGTAAAGCAGCTTTTCAGAGAAGCCCCTTCATCCTCAAAGTTTGCAAAATACTATCAGCACTGCTGAACTCACGAACCACAAGAAAATGTTGTGCATGGCTTTTATGCAGGCAGTTCTGTCAAGATACAGAATTGTGGGACCTGCAGTGTGGCACTGCCTCTTCCAGGTACAGCTTCAATGATTTTTATCTCAGCTTGGAACACAAAGTGTGTTCTGATACTAATACTGATAAAAGCATAAAGGCTGGCGCCATCTGCCATGGCAACTATCAAGATGGCAGATGCTTTTCATCAGCTTTATCTGAACTTTGCATTAATGGGAATTCAGAGACTGTGGGTACGTTTTCAAAAAAAGGGGGGGAGACATTAAAATGATAGCACTCTGAATGGAACCAATTCATCAAATATCAACATATTCTCATCTCCTTTATCTCTCTTGTTAAAAAAAAAAAAAAGAGGAGGAAAGAATCTTGTTCTTTGTTGTTGTTGTTGCTGTTGTTTGTTTGCTTTTGGCTTTCCTGTGTTTATACCACTTCAGTGGTCCTGTGGCTTTATCCAGAACACTCCCAAGGGAGCTGACCCAGGGAGTTCTCTTCAGAGGGGGCTGTCACCTCCAAGCAGTCCTGACGCTGCTGCAGGCAGTAAATGGGATTTAAATGTGCAGTCTCTGAGGGCAGGGCAATCAACAAAATAGTGTGTGAATGCTCAGAGCCTACCGCGGGTAATAATAAAGACATTTTTCACATTTAAAAAAAATAGGCAGGGGTGGGGAAGAAGAAATTACGCTCCAAGAGTGCTGCCTAGAACAGGGATCTATATTTTCTAAGTTTACAGTGTATATCGGGCACACCTCCCCATCATTCATTAGCCACAGTAGAACAGGACCATGCCTTACGTCCAGAAAAGATGCTAATTGCATTCAGCCCATGAGCTTAGCTCTGTTGGCTAGGAAAGCATGATGGTAATAGCAGGCAGTGTACACGATGCTGTTCTGCTTCCCTGGTTTATTATATATTATCTGGAGAAGATATTTTCCCTCCTTGTTGCTTATTAATTAAATCTATATTTTATTTATCTACCTATAAATATATTTTTGAGAATGTTTACTCAGGCTTTTATTATAAGTAAGATATGGGAGTTCAAATATATAAATACATACTTTTAATATTATTTCTGTATTTTTATTTCTATGCTTCTGTGTATGTATGTGTATATATACACATATATACATGCAAACCACAGAAATACATACATAAAGCATAGGAATACATATGTATGTACATGTAAATGCATGCACAAATTGACCATTTATGTGAATATACATTTTCTCACATATACCATAGTAATAAAATGAGCAGGAGCATGTGAATTCAAAAGCAACAAACATTTATAGTCAAAAATCTTTACAACTGCACAAATGACTACCAGGAATTGTGGGGAGCCCTTTGAAAAGAACTTTTTTCAATCTGAAAAGAAAAAAAGAAAATCAAAACCAGAGAATATGAATTAAAAAAAAAAAAAAAAAAAACTAAATAAAAAGAGCAGCACCATGGAAGGACCATGAGCCCTTTTATGAAACTTGAGCTGGACTGCTGACCTCCATCTGGCTTCAGGGCTCAGGAAGGTAGAGCAGAGAGCGTGTCCACCCTGCCCACTGGGTAGGGTAATCTAACTTGAGCTTCTTACACAAAGAGGGCTTTGTGACTATCCTCCTTTTCCTGATCATGACCAGGGTGATAGTGGGTTTTTCTCTCCAACATGAGCACAAGGATACTTTTCCCCTATAATTTCTTTGTACAAAGATTCACTCTCAGATATGTTTCCAATTTTGTTTCTGTTAAAGACATAAAAGAAATAGCAGCATATACAAGACCGTGGCTGTTTGCTGGTGTGCTCTCCTAGAAATCACCCACGGTGTTCAGATGCTGAAATTCTATGCCCTGTGCAGATGCAACAAACACTTTTGCTTTCATTTTTAGTCTACCCAGTTGTCTACTTTTCAAAAAAATAAGGATGGGCTACATTTTAAAAAACAAACAAAGAAGTCTTTTTCAAACCTCCTTATACATTCCGTAGCATCTCATTTAATAATTTATACTTTCCCTTGGGCTAAAATTTTACCCTCAGTTCTCTCCAGAGGTTCTCAGGTTGAAGCATTATTTTAGGGGAAAAATAAAAGGCCAAACCCCACATTAATCACAAGAAAAAAACAGTTTTAATGGATCTTTTTATTATAATAAATGATTAAATAACCACTTAGTCCTAACAACTCAATTAAGTACTAAATAAACAAGTTTGTGTTTATAAAAGGAACAAAAAAGGTAACATCATGTAAAAGGAAATGCTATTACACACTGGGAGCACATCTCTAGGAAGAGGACATAAATACAAATTCTATCAGAATGAGAAGAGGACATAAATACAAATTTTATCAGGCTTAGAAAATACATGCTGAGGATGGAACAATAAAAGGCATGGTAAGAAGAAAGTGTCTCAAGTAGCAGAAAGCTTCTGGAAAACAGGGTTCAAACCCAGCTTAGATACTAGTTATGTATTTTTGTACAGGTTACTTATTTTCTCTGATCCTGGAGGTCTCTTAAAATTAGGATTGATTAAAAACCCTTCCAATGACTTCCTGTCTTCCTTAGGATAAAGCAACAAATTGCACACTTTTAAAATAAAATGTAAAAAATTAACATAGGGTACAATGTACGACTGCCAATGTTTTATTTTATCAAGTAAAGACATCAAAGGACAGTCATATTTATAGACTTGTGTTACCCACCAACATTTCAAAAAAAACAGTAAATTTTAACCCCCTAAAATAAGAAGACATAATATTAGAATAAACAACTGTTCTTCAGTGTGAAGAAATTTAGTTTTAGGGAAACTTCATTACATTATCCTTATTTTTCTCATCACACCATGAACCAGTGACAATGAGGACCACTGTTGCAATGAGAGCACCTAAGATTAAATATATCTGTTAGTCAGGTTAAGTTAGGATATGCTGTGATAATAAAGTAACCATCAAAACTCAATACAACAAAGATTTCTTTCTCATCTTTGCTCCATATTCAACTGGTGCTCTGTACTCCACATGGTCAGACAGCAGCTCCGGCTGAAGGAGATTCTACTGTCTGGAATGCTACTTATCACCACAAAGCAGAAAGGAGATAGAAAAAAATCAAACGGGAGTTTTCACTGCTTATGAGATTGCCTCATGCCATTTCTTCTCTCCATTCTGACCATTTTTTGGCCAGAAAAACTCACATAACTCTGCCTTACTGCAAGGGGACTAGAAAATAAAGGAGAGCACTTAGAAAGGTTGTCAAACATTATTGTGAGCCTGTGCTACAATAATATAGTCTCCATCAGAGAAGTCCCCATTGAAGAAGTGAAGTTGAAACCAAGATTTAAAGGTCAGGTGACAGGGAAGGATAATGGCAGCAGTGGAAGAAGGAAGGAGAACAAAGGGCTCCAGGCAGAGGGAATTATACATGTGAAGTCCCAGAAGCAAGAGACAGCATGGCACATTTAAGGAATTAAAAGCATGTAATACAGTTAGAAGGCAGAGATTAAAGCAAAGGCTAAGGAGAGTTTGTAATTTGTTGCTTTATCCTAAGGGAGACAGGAAGTCATTGGAAGGGTTTTAAATTCAAAATTCACTTGTCTAAATAATGATTTTGACTAATCAAGTCACAATTTTTATTTTCTGATGACCTCTTCATTAAAGTAACTATAAATTATATATATGTGTGTGTGTGTGTGTGTGTGTGTGTATAACGTATTTTTTGTTTAAAAGCAGATTAGAGGGAAGTCATTATGAAATGTTTCTGGAAGTAAAATATAAGTTCTTATTCATAATTTCCTAATGGGATCAACCAAGTGCTAATCTGTTAACTACCAGATACTAATCCCTTTCAGGTTAGTGGTTTTTTTCCATCTTGGTTGCCCACCAGAATCCCCTGTGAAGACTTTCAAAATCCCAGTGCCTAATTAAGGCAGAATTCCTTGGGGTGGTACCTAGCTAGCCACCAAGAATTTTTAAAACTCCCAGGTGATTACAATTTGCATCATAGATTGAGAACCACACCTCTCCAAGCTTTTAGGAATAGATTGTCAGTGGGACATGGAAATGGGAGAACACATATGAGAATAAACTGGGGCCTTTTAGGGACTACCCTTCACCCAGATTCTAAAGCACAGTGGGAGGTACTGTTTTTAATGGCATTGTATTATATGCCTCAGATATGCTGGAGGTATAGAAAAGTCAAGAACAGCTGATGTGGAGTGGCACTGTTAAACAGAACTTTCTGTGATGATGGAAATGTTCCGTAATCTGCACTGTCCAACATGGCAGCCACCAGACACATGTGTCAATGGAACACTTGAAATGTGACTAGTGGGACTGAGGAAATGAATTGTTTAATTTTATTTCATTTTAATTAATTTCAGTTTAAATGGAAATAGCCAAATGTGTCTAGCAGCTAGTGTATTAAAAAGCATAGCTCTAGAGCCTTAAGCTAAAATGGTTGTCTTAGTTACATGTCACAAATATTACAAATGCATGTATCTAATGCTTAAAAATATTACGTATAGAATTCATCATTTTTCTATAAAATTTTCTATCTTCTAATCAAGATGTAAGTATTTTGGATGGTCTGTTCCTAGTATTATCTGGCAATTCCTGCCCTCTTGACAGTCACATGTTGTTGAGCTGCCCGGAAGCTTCAAGGTCATCTAGTCTAGGACTGCAAACCCAAGTGCCTAAGGGAGCCAGGCAGGTTAAATAAATGAGTAAAGCATGTAATTTGCATATTAAACTCATAGAAACAATCTTCCTTTCCACAAAGGCTCTCTTCCAATTTTCTTGAAATATAGGGTCTCTCTGTTTATCTGTCCTTTTCTGTTTTTCTAGCCTAGTATTTCATCATGTAGTCTTGGCCCCTCATACAGGAAATGCAAAAAAGAACACTTTGAAGATAGTCAGGGACCCTGAGATGGAAGAAGTAAGTATTTGGCCAAGGTGAGAAATACAGTAGCAGGATAGAGTTTCAAGACTGGAAGAGACTCTTGAGCCCTGGAAATCCAAGAGCCTTGGAAAAGCTTCTTAACCTCATTTTGCTCCAGTTTTCTCCTCTATGTAATGGGAATATGTGCCTCTTTCCCATGTTTACCTGAGGTCACAGGACTAGCTAGTGCCAATTCCAAAGCTAGAACTCCCCTCCAAGTTACCTCATTAATTTGCTTTCCATTAAACCCTTGCTAAGACTTCTTGTAATGAGCCAATAAAATCACAACTATAGGTATGTTTTGCAAACTATAAATCTCTATACTAATATTGCTATTGTTACTACTTATCTAAAACAGCACACACTTAAAACACAGTCTTCAGTAAAATAAAAAATAATTTCAGAATATTTATAACTTGGATGTCCCTAACTCTGCCAGCTTGTAACTATTATATAAATATCCTGCATCAGTTATAAATTATTTTTAGCTGCTAATAACAGAAACTGGATATAACAAGTGCTTCAACAAGAGAGAAGATTATGCTCATGAAAACGAAATCCAGAGGTGTACAATCCAGAGTTGGTATGGAGGCCACCAACATATGGCTAATTTAGTCAACAACTGAAGAATTCCCAAAGAAAACTTGAATTTTCTCATCTTTGAATGCAGAAACTGGGTTTTTTTAGAGGGCATTTTTTCTAATTTCTAAAAAGTCATTAAGATTCGGTTTTTGCCTGGCATGCCATTACAAGAACGTTTGCTTTCCAGACACAACTCTTCAACATGGTGCCTTGGAGTAACAAAGAAGGATTATACCATGATACAATAAGAGTTATAACCATAATCCAACCATTTATATACAATCTAACACCATTGCCTAGAAATCTTTTACAGGTTGAGTATCCCTTATCCAAAAAACTTGGGCACAGAAGTATTTCAGATTTTGGATTTTTCAGATTTTGGAATATTTGCATCATACCAATGTATTATGCACTCAGCATTCCAAATCCAAAAATCTGAAATCTGAAATACTTCAATGAGCATTTCCTTTGACTGGCATGTCAACATTCAAAAAGCTTTTAATCTTGGAGCAGTTTGGATTTTGCATTTTCAGATAAGGAATGCTCAACCTGTATAATATTTCTGATTGCCTGATGATAGGCTTCTAGAAGTGGAAATACAGGCTGTTGATATGCATTGGCAAAATGCCATTAGGAAAGTTTGGAATCATTTTCATTCTCAACAGTGAGAAATGAGAGCTTCTTTCACCACAAAATTACCAAAGTTGAGGATATTCTACCTTAAATTTTTCCCCTATGGTAGGGTATGAGGGAAGGGGAGGAATATATAAATAACATAGAAATGTCGTCTTATTTTGCATCCTTTGAATCATCACTGGGCAGTCATGAAATGCAGTTCAAAGAGTGTGATCACATTATTATGAAGATTGCTATAAGAATAGCTCCATCTGGGCTGCCATAAAAGCTACTCCATGAAATGGCCATCATCAGTAAGACAAGAAAATCATTAAAATCAAAAAGATTTATCAAAGTGCAAACTGAATGGTATACAGGGGGTCTCAAATATATATGTTCTTAAAAATCTTGGCTAGCTCATTTTGATACCCCTACCCGTCTCCCAGCGTGTGCATGCGCACACACACACACAAACACACACACACCCACACCCACACACCACAATCCCTTAGGAGTTATTGCATAAAAAGTTAAGTTGTTCCGATCCAGATATTTCTAGTCATTTCAAATTTGCTACAAAAATCAAAAATTTACTAACCAAGTTATTATAAGTCATTATAGTTTGTCTGATTTTTGAAACCAATTGGCACATTAGCTGACAATAGTTGATAAAACTGCTCCAAATTTCCAATCACTTTGGCACTTCTGGAATGAATATGCACATCTAATGAATATGATGATTTCTGACATGGAGGCATGGTTTTAAACAAACATTTGCATTTTATCATTATTGCATGAATATATTTGAGAGAAACAGAGTATTGATACAAGGGATTGTGATTGGGTGATGTTACTTAAGCAACACGTTTAGAAGTTGGACATTAGTAATTTAAAGAGATGGAGAAAGAAGATTTGAAAGATGTTGGGAAGGTGTTAAAACAAGCATTTGAGATAACTGGGCAGGGGAGAAGGGAACAAACATGAAGAAGGGCCAAATCTAGCAGAAGTAGCTAGGTGACAAGAAGGCAGTGAAATGGCATAAGATTACTTCAAATAGGCAAGTCCAGTTCAAGTTGCTGGAGGCCTTCAAAGGCAACAGTGGAAGGATTTATTTGATTAGAGCCATGAAGACTCACTGGAGGATTAAGTCACTGAGTATCATGATCCCAGTGCCAGGCATGAAAAATTATTTTGGCAGCCATGTGCAGAATAATTTGAAGTGGAAAGAGATAGTGTATTAGAAGCAGGCAAGAAGAATGTTCTGGTAATCCAAGAAGTAAACCAGAAACCGCGTGTAGTAGAGACATAGGGAAGAATTGGAAGACTCAAGGTGGATCAGAAAAGGGCAGGAAATATCACGGCAGCCCACAAGATAGGTCATTTCTGACAAAGGCATCAACATGGCAATGGCCTTCATTGAGCATGACTATTACTTCCTTGAACCTAGAAAACTTTAGCAATTTACCGCCGATGTCCCCTCATGAGTTCATTAGGGCTCGATCATGTCTAAATGTCTCCAACTACTTCTTGAGTCTACTTATATCTTCAGCAGGCATAATTTCTTAGTGTAAGCAGTTGCCTATTGCAGGTGACTATTTCTGACCAAGGACAGACAGAAAGAAGCTGAAGATAGTCCTGAAGTTTACAGCTTAATGAGTCATTTGGATAATAAAGAAAGCATAGAAAGAAAAAGTAGTAGGGGAAAATTCCAGCAGCTGAAGAGTAAGAAATGGAATCCTGGGTGCATAACCAGAGAATACAGATCAACAATAATTATTGCATTATAATGGAAGGGGCTGAGAGTCTCCATTTGGAATGCAGCAAGAGCAGTCCTATAAGACAGATCGCACTAATATGAAAAGAATATTATTGAAATCAAGAAGGTACAACAGAGGGCAACCAGAAAGATACAGGGACTCAAGGACCTTAATTATTTACAAAGGTTGGAAACACAGTTGCTCTACTTTCCTCCGTTAAAAAAAGAAAATGTAAAGGGAATACACTAAGAACATCCTCAATTCCAAGGTAGCAGAATAAAGGAAGATTTGCAAAGGCTAAATGCCAAAAAGAAAACAGAAAAAAGGGGCATGTACTTAAGCCCAGAAAGAACATGGTATTAAACAAGTTTTAGTGGGATTTCTTTACAAAGAGAGAGGTAAATGCACAGTGCAATCTACTATGCAGGTTCAGATGGCTAATACATATGTAGTGTTCATATATACATGTGTATTTATACAAATACTATATATTTTAAGGAGATAAGCATTACAAAGGAAAATAATTATGGGGTGCCACAACTGTACACTCAGCTAGACTTACAGAGATTTCCTGTTCTAAAATTTCCTGTGTTCCATAGCCCTTCCATGTAATTTTCAATGTTTTGAGTGCCCATTGGCAATACAGACTAAACACTAAAACAACCTAGAATGATATTCAAGTGAAACTTACAGGAAAGTAAATTTGATCTCAAGCTGTCAAAATATCACTTAAAATACAACATATTGACACTCAGTCAAACTATACACCCTCTGAAGAATACCTTTTGAGGGAGAAACCAAAGAGAAATTGAAAACCCATTTTACCCTAGCCAGTAGATACCAAACCCACATCAAACTCACAGTGGACTCATATATTTATTCTGTATTTTGACTATAATGTTACCTAAACAAGCATTTGTTACATGCTTATAATACATTTTGCAATCTATTTTGCAACATGAAATAAAACAGAGACATAAGGCCTGGTCTCTATTCCCAAAAAGGGAATCCTAAGCCTGCTTTGTTCACAACTGTATCCCCAAGACTGAGGGCTGTGCCTGGTATTCAGTAGATGCTCCATAAATCAGGAGCAATAAGGGGACATATCATTAATTGTTTATGGAGAAGCTAAGGGATAGGCTTTAGGAGTACATTCTTGCATTTAATATTCATGATGATCCTGTGAAGTACATAGTATGTGCTCTATATACTGGAGGAACAAGGAGGCTAAGTTGTCATCTAAGGGCACACAGCCTGCAAGCAGTAGAGACAGGACAGAAGCCCAGACCTGTTCACTTCCCTCTAAGCCATGATGTGACATACAATCTAGTTGTGAAAAAAGTATATATGCTATATATGCATGTGAAACAACAATAAGTGATACAAAATGCAACATACTTAAAAGCTAGGGAATATGGCCTGGACTCCACATGTTAGAGAGGTCTGGAGTAGATGAAGGCAGGAGCAGTCAGGTACTTCTTAGAAATAGGACCATGAAATGAGCCTTGAATGATGAAAGGATCAGAGGGGAAGATCACCAAAACAGCTGTGTGGTTAGCTAGTGGAAAAGGATAATGGTTCCCAAACCCAAATAGGAAAGTTTGGATTAGGGTTGAAAAGAATGACTAGTATTAGAAACTGGTGTGTATATGTCCCTAATTATAATGTATTTGTGATGGGAAGAAAGAAATGTTTTAAAACACTGTCTCTGGCCTCTTAGACATATATTTTTGGAGGGAAAGTTGATGTAACTCACAAGTTTTATACTATTTCTTTCTACTTTTTTTTTTTTTTTTTTTTTTTTTAAGACAGAGTCTTGCTCTGTCACCGAGGCTGGAGTGCAATAGCATGATCTTGGCTCACTGCAAACTCCACATCCCCGGTTTAAGTGATTCTCCTGCCTCAGCCTCCCATGTAGCTGGGATTACAGGCATGCGTCACCACACCCAGTTAATTTTGTATTTTTAGTAGAGATGGGGTTTCACCGTGTTGGCCAGGCTGGTCTCGAACTCCTGACCTCAGGTGATCCGCCCACCTCAGCCTCCTAAAGTGCTGGGATTTTAGGCATGAGCAACCATGCCTGGCCATCTTTCCACTTCTACCTGAGATTCCAGATGTCCCACATTAAAGAAGGAGTGGTAATTTCAAAATTTAGAGCAGTGCTTTGTGGTGCTAAAGCTATGCTATCCAAGATGGTAGCCACTAGCAACATATGGCTATGGAGCACTTGAAATGTGACTGGCCCAAATTGAGATGTGCTTATCACTCAAATGGGTGAACTATTTCAGCACTTGGTGCATCTGCTTTGCTAGGACTGCCGCAAGGAAGCCTTTTTATCACCAGCAAAATGACAGAGAACATACAACCAGTTGGTGTAAGTAGTTGCCTTAAAAAACCCAAGCAAAAGGGATGGTATGGGACAGAGTTAAAGGACCAACCAAAGAAGTCAAGATGTGAAGGAAATCAGAAATTCAATAGGTAAAAGTAACTGAAGAAGGAGGTGACCACCAGAAATATAAGTCCCTTGAGACTCTCCATAGATGTTGGCCTGAAGCTTGTGAGGCGAGTTGAGTTCACTGTCTTTCACCGTATGTGAATGTGGAATGAGGACTTGAACCAATTTATTTAACTATTAAAGAACACACAGGGTATAAGGCCACAAGGCTGGAGTATTTGGGGAATGTCCGTATACCTGTATTTTGAGTCCTACCTTGATGAAATTCAGGTTTTGACCATAGGTCACTTGTTTCATTTCTGTGCATCATTTCATGATTTTCAAAACAATCATTATCTCATTTGATTTTCAAAACAATATGAAGTAGGCAACTATACTGTACCACTTACCATTCCCAACTTAAGGGTGAGAAAACTATGCCTCAGAGGACTTCCATGATTTGGGAACTAAAACAGTAGACATATTCAGTGCTTTTCCAATTCTCCCATAGCCTTCCACCACCATCTACACCCCCAAGTAACAACAACAGAAACAGTAACACACACACACATACACAAACACACACGTGCCTTTACAAATACGGATTTGAATCCCAATGCTCAGTTTTATGTTAGAATCTCTATTGTTTTCTTTTCTAAATTACTGTATTATCCGATTCTAAACACTTCTGGTGGAATAAGAAAATACACTCCAGGAAATTGTCCAAGAAACTAAAGCCAAATTGAAAAATATTGTTTAAAAATACCAGCTAGATGTGTCTTACAGGTGTTTTAGTAGAGTGGTAGCCTAAATTGGGTGAATTATCTCAGCACCCCAGATCTGTTCCTTTTTATGGTGATTATTGCCCAAGGCAAAGATTTAAAGATAGAAGGACTCATTTAAAGTGTGTCTAACAGGAGGGAGGAAGTCTTAAACTTTTTCCTCCTTTATCAGCATGAAAATGAAAACATATGAAATGGGGGTGAAGAAACTTTCATTCAATGACAGATTAAAATTTTTAGTAAATACGGCTCCCACTTTTTGTTTTACACACACCACCCTCCTCCCAATATGAATCATCCACAAATCCCCTCCCTGATCCAAGGAAGAATGCTTCCAATTGTGTAGAAGTGATACAGGAAACTAACTTATCTTTACATCTTGTTAGGTATGGTTGTTTGATTTTGTTGGTTTTGTAAATCTACGAATTTACACATGGACACAACAATGCTGTGTTAACACTATTTTTAAAGCAATCATAACAACAACAACAACAAAAACATGTAAAGTCCCTATACACATCATTTTTCATTGGCTATGTGGCAAAGTACTTAGTGCTTTGGTTGAAGAGATAAGTTCTAGGAAAATACTAGGGGAAAAAAAGGAGTCACATGTTTCATTATCAACCAGTGTCAATATTCACACATCTCCAGAAGAAAAATATGGGATATTTCTGAGATTCCCCAAGTCACCTCACTCTAGTTCTTGCTACTCAAAGTTTGAGCATGAGCCTCACACGGGAGCTCGTTAGAGATGTAGGTTCTCGGGCTCGGTGTCAGGCCTACTGATTCAGAACCGGCGCTTTAAAACATCCCCAGCTCCTTCCTACACACAGGAAACTTGGAGAACCACCACTCTAGACAAATCTGTTACAGCACCAGAATCCTGACAGAGCAGAATTTTAAGTCCTAGCACCACAGCAACACTTGGGGTTAAAAATCAGATAAACTCTTCTGTAAACACTTCAAAGCCCAGATAGCAAACACCTGTGACCCAACACAAAGCTGGGTGGAATTATGGCTGTCTGCAATATAGCACATAATCCAACTTCAAGTAAGGTTGAAACTCCACAGAAGGTTCCCGAAGTATTCTTCACGGACAGACCCACATAAGCAAATGAACAGTCTGTCACTGCAGCTCCAAGTCAGAGAAGAACTTGGACTGGCCATTATTGCTTCAGTGAGGAAGAGTATGAGAAAGGGTGTGGACAGTCTCAGAACAGGAACAGGAATGAGAAGGGGGAGCACAAATGGGAGCAGAAAAGTGAGAAAGCAGCTTACCTGTCCTGGGGGGTCAATCGCCGGTCAGAAACCTTTAGAAAGAGGAGAGGGGGAAGGCGCTGGAGGGAGTAAAGACGCCATTTTGAGGCTATGTGAGTCACATGGGCCCCACCAGGTGAATTACTTCACGCCCCAAAGAATATATGGCTCTTTCTTGGCTCTCGTCAAGGATATGCCACAGCGCGTCATGAGTCACCAGTCCACCCTGCAGACTCCTGCCATTTCCTGCCAGCTTTTAGGGCCAGAGGACTTGCCCTCAGGCTGCGAGTCCCATCAGCATTTATATGCCAATTCCAAAGTGGCACTTGTGGGGGAAAGAAGGAGCCAATTTGCCTGGTTTACTTTAAAAGAATCATCTGAAGGTCTTTAACCTGTTAACGATGCACTGACAAACCCTGAGTTTGTCATTATTGGAAGTGATGCAGGGGCCAGAACTGAGATTGCAGATTGATTGATTTTTTTAATTTAATATTTGTTCATGGGGAGGTTGGCGGCTTTATTGTGGCAGCACCTGCTAGTGCCATTATAGTTACAAGGCCTGTTGGAGAGGCTTTATGGTGAAGGCTTATTTCTATTATAAACACTGGTTGGTGTGGGTGGTTAATATCCCAACAGTTCCTATTATATTGGGTTCAATATAGTCTGACCCACATTGTTAAGTCACACATACCATCCTTGCACAAAAAAAAAATGAAAAATTAAATGTTATGCCAAAATCAACATCATTAAGTTACGGAAGAAATATTATCCAAGTCAGTCCTTAAATTAATCATTAACTTCAGATGAAGAATTATTAAATTGAGCTCTAATAACTAGAAATAATATAATATGAATGTACTATAAATATATATACATTTGATTGCTAGAAAACTACCTATCTCACACAAGCGACTCAGCACACAGATTTTCATTTACTCAAAGAATAATTATACTATTCATATCCCAAGTTCCCAAATTCAAATTGATGCTATATTTATATATACTACTTGCTAGCAAATGTAGATTATATTTCCCCACACTAATACCTCAAAATGGGTTTTACCTTGGGAAAGTGAAGTTTCTAACCTGCACAAAGTAGTCTAGTGGTTAGGAGCATAGGCATGAGGTGAAATATACTTAGACTCTAGTCCCTTTCTTGTCTTCAGCCCCTTTCCTGCTATGTAACCATGGGCTGGTTAATCAACCTCTCGACAGTTTATATTTCCTCATCAGTCAAACAAAAGTTTTAATAGCATCCACCATTGTTGTAAAGACAAACTAGGCAATAGATGGCTAACTCAAGGTTAGGGTAAAGAAAGTACAAAATGAACCTAGAATATCTTGGTTTTTTTCTAGAAAATATGAACGTGCTTAAAGAATGGTGGATACATGTGGGAACAGCGGAACAACAGTCCATGTTCTAATCTCCAGACCTCTGAATATGTTACTTTATATGACAAAAGGGAATTAAGGTTGCAGATGGAATTAAGGTTGCTAATTAGCTGACTTTAAGGAGTTTATCCTGGATTATCCCAGGTGCGTCCAGTGTAATCAATCACAAGACCTTAGAAGTGGGAGAGGATGGCAAAAGAGAGATGGATCAGACTGAGGCTTGACGATGCTAACCTGCTGGCTTTGAAGATGGAGGAAGGGTCCACAAGCCAAAGAATGTAGGCAGCCTCTAGAAGCGGGAAATGGCAGGGACATGTATTCTTCCCTGGAGCATCCAGAAGGAATATAGTCCTTCTAATACCTTCATTTTTAGCCCAGTGAAGCCAATTTCAGAATTCTGACCTCCAAAACTGTAAGATAATAGATTTGCATTGTTTAAACCACGAAGTTCATGGCAATACAGTTATAGGAAACTAATACACTTGTCAAGCAGCTTACATATATTCCAAGAGAGAGAATGATAGAACAACTGTTAACATTCGAGGAATCTGGATGAAAGGTGTAAGGAAATTCTCTGTACAGAATTCAGTTTTACAGTATGTCTGAAATTATATCAAAATTAAATTTTGAAAAGGAGAAAAATAAGTTTCTGTAGGAAGGTGTCAGATCCTCAGCATCCCTCTCCTGCCTCACACAGCCAGGCAACTAACTATTCCTCCCTGGGCTTCAAAAGAGATCAGAGTTTCACTCTGTTAAGAGGCTGTGACCTGGAACCAACATGCAAGCAGAGACAGGAAAAGAGGCCCAGTATTGGGAACTGGGAATTAGGATAAATTCTACCTGCTAAGTGGTGGAACTCCCTGCTAATTCTTCCTCCCTCCACTAAGCTTCAAAACAAGCAGCCAATTTTGATGCCCCCACCTCCTACCCACTGACAGAAGTTTGAATTACTTCTTTCTGGAGAAAGTAAGCAGTCGTAAAGACAAGACCTACAGAAACAGAAAGTCAGAGGCCCCCCAGTGATAGAGCAAGGCCACTGCTCAGTGAAGCCCACAGGTTGAGGGAATTCATATGCACACACCATGGTAGGCAACAAGAATGGTCCCTCAGAACTGTCCTAATCTAATCCCTGAAACCTGTGAATATGTTAGGTTATATGACAAAAAGGGTATTAAGGATGCAGGTGGAATTAAAGCTCTTAATTAGTCAACTTTACAATAGGAAAACTATCCTGCATTATCCATATGGGCCCAATGTAATTGCAAGGACCCTTACAAGTGGAAGAGGAAGGCAAAAGAAGAAAGTCAGAGAAAGATGTGACTATGGAATCGAGTGAGTTACATGATATGAGAAGGGCTCGAATTGCCATCACTGTCTTTGAAGAGGGAGGAAGGAGCCATAACCCAAAGATGGCAGACAGCCTCTAGAAACTGGAAAGGTCAAGGAAACAGAACCTCCCCTAGAGCCTTCAGAAAGAAAAGCAGCCCTGCCAACATGTTGTGTGTTAGCCTGATGAGACCCATGTCAAACTTCTAGCCTACAGAATTGTAAGGTAATAAATTTGTGTTGTTTTAAGCTTTATATCTTGATAATTTGTTAGGGCAGCAATAGAAAACTAATACACACACACATGCACACACACTCACACAGAGACAGACAGAGAGAAAAAAAAAAAAACCCACCTACAATTCAGAAGGCAATAATGTTCCCAGAGAAATCAGTGGCGATGTTACATCTATGAAACAAGAACAGGGTGCTCTTTATTTACTGTATTTATCTAACACTTACACAGAACTAACTAAGTGCTAGGTACTGTACTAAGTGCTTTATAAATATTAAACCATTTAATCACCATAACAACTCTGAGAGGTAGGTACTCTTATTCCTATTTTACAAATGAAGAAACAGGCACAGAAAGGTTAAATCACCTTCCCAAGATCACACAGCAGAGCTGAGTTATGAACATAGGCACTCTAGCTCCACGGTCCATTCAAGAATACTTAGGAATTTAAAATATAATGGCAGAAATTGAAAAAAATTACTAGATGGGTTGAAATATAAAGTTGAGGCAATATTTTAGAAATAGATATATATAAAGAGATCAGAAATAGAAAAGGAAATATAAGAAACCCAGCGAATTCAACATCCAACTAATAATAGTTTCAGAAAATAAGAACAGAGAAAACAGAGAGGAAGAAGGTATTTTTAAAAACATTCAAGAACATTTTCAAAATAGCAAGCCATGAATTTCTATATTGAAAGGGCTTATAGAATACCCAGCACAAGAAATGAAACATAATTATTATCAAGACACATTGAAATTTCAAGACAGCCCATAAAAAGAAGTCCTGAAGGCTTTCTTCAGGGCAATATAACAGATCTTATTTAAAAGATTGCAAAAATAATAGTATCAGATTCCTTAATGGCAGTGGTGAAAGCTAGAAGACAAAAATGCTGTCAAAATCTCTGAAGAAAATGTGTTCCATATCAGAATTACATACCCAGCCAAGTTATCAGTCAAATGTGAGACAGAATAAAGACATTTTAAGATATATAAGATCTCAAAAATTTACCTTTCACATACTCTTTTTCAGGAAGCTCATACTGATATCATCCAAGGAAACAAAATCAAAAAGAGGAAAACATGGGAATCAGGAAACAAGCAATCCCAAAGATGATGCTAAAGGAAGGTTCCAAATAATAGCTGTACGGTGGCCTGTGGAGCAACTCACCCATACATAAACAGGAGGGTAAAGAGTTCTAGTCTCCTAGAACAAACAATAAAAGTAACTGGTAGATTACTTGATGTGTTTCAGTAAACTGAGGGGGATGTTAATGTTTTTAAAGAGTTTGAAGAAATAATTAGTAATAGTTGCATGGAAAGCTAAGTTTTTAAAAAAGAAGCAATTATTAACTGCAAGAAAAATCAAAAGCGCTATAAATTTTTTTCACCTGTAAACAATAATTATACTATCATAATAAAGCAAGTGCTGAAATTAAAATTTTCAAGGGCCTTGAAACAGGTATAATGAAAGGATGGGAAAGTGGAAGAGGTGCCATAGGAAACCCGAATCCTCATCTTCCAAGAGGAAGTCAATAAATAATGTTTACAACTGAAAATTCAAGATACTGAAATGCAAACTTTTCATTTGAAAATATGAAGGTAAATAACAAAAGAAACACTGAAAATAGCTAACGTGGTTATCTCTGGGGAGGGGGACTTCAAAATAGGAGAAGTTACTGTAGGAAAATAGTATATTCCATTATAAATTTTGTATGATTTGATTTTTTCTCTTCTTTTTCCCCTTCTTTCAGTTTGTTATACTATACACAAGCATCATTTTGATAGTAAAAATTAAACATAAATGCCTTGAACAGGATTTGGCACATAGTATGTGCTCAATGAATATTTGATGCTGATGTTTTTGCTATTGTGATCTTTGTTAAAGCTGCAACACTAAAGTGAGAATCAATTCACATTCTGCATGACAACCCTAAGATAAGTTCTTTTATACCTCTCTATTTCTCCATTCAAACAACAAAAAAAAAACTTAATGAATCAAACTCTTGATAAGGTATGTGTAAATCTTAAAATGTGCTAAAAATGTTGAAAGTCAATTCTCTAAAAACATATTGAATGTTTTCATTAGATGTGCTATGGTCTGAATGTTTGTGTTTCCCCACCACCCACCAAAAAAATTCATACATTGAAACCTAATCTCCCATGTGATAGTATCAGCAGGTGGAGGCCTTTGGAAGGTGATTAGGTTATGAGGGATCTGCCTTCATGAATGTGATTAGTGCCATTATAAAAGAGACATCAGACAGTTAGTTAGCCCCTTCCACCATGTAAGGATGCAGCAAGATGATACCATCTATGAACCACAAAGTGGCCCTCGCCAGACACCAAATCTGCCAGCATCTTGATCTCGGATTTCCCAGCCTCCAGAACTGTGAACAACAAACTTCTGTTGCTTATAAGCCACCCAATTGATGGTACAATATTGACCATAATAAGACTGAGTGAGGTCACCCAGGAAATAGACAGAGGAGAACCAAAGATTGAGCTATGGATCATTCCAGTATTAAGGGGATGGGGAGGTAGAAGAAAACTGACAAATGGTCTTTGAGGTAGTGGAGTACCAGAATAGCATCTTATCCTGGAAACCAAATGAATGATGAGCAACCCAACATCTTCAGATGCTATACATGTTCAATTTTTTGGAAAAAAAAAAAAAGTATTATTATTGTTAAGAAAAAAGCTATAAAGAGTAAATATCCTTAAAATTCTATTTAGGTAGAAGTAATCACAAAACATCTGAAAAACTACTCCCGATTATGTATAAGTATTTATGTAATAATAGTTCTGTATACTCACATATTTTCTATTATCTATTTTGTTATAGCAGCCCAAACAGACTAAGACAAGCAAAAAAAAAAAAAAAAAAAAAAAAAAAACCTTAGCTAGAGGTGTCTCCTATTAAGTTGTCCCTAGAAAACTTCAGATATTCTCTCTTCATTTATTATTCATCACTCCATTTAGTTATTCATTCAAAAAATGCTGAACACCTACTGTGTGCCAGACACTATTCTAGCAAAGGATCAAATAAGACAACATTTTCTACCTTTAAGGAACTTAAATTCTATTTGGAGAGACAGAAAGAGATTTTGAAAACAAGGACAACAGAATTTGTTGACTAATTTTATATGTGGGAGAAAAACAGGAATTAAAAGTGATTTCAAAATTATTGGCCTAAGCAACTGGAAGTATGAGTTATCATCAATTGATAGAGAGAAAGCTGGAAAGGAGCAGGCTTTGGTAGGAAGAGCAGAGTTAAGTTTTGGATTTAAGATTGAGATGGCTGTTGCAAATTCAAATTCAGATGTCAAGTAGGCAGTTGGATATACGAGTCCAAAGTTAAAAGAACAGGTCTTCTCTGGAAATAAGATGTTTTAATCATTGACATATAAGTCAGGGTTCAGTGCAGAAGAGAAAAACCACTCGAAGTATTTGAGGCAAAGCTTACAAATTTGTTGGAAGTGCTGAAAGAACAAACTTCAGGGAACACCACTGGATTTTCTATTCTGAAGTCCCTCCATTATATCTGTAATCCAGAAGGCAAGAAACTGCTAACCCTTACATGCCTCACATCCATGAATTGGCAAGGAGACATGAAATGTGTAGCCAGCTGCTGGAAATGGTCACGTCTGTTGGAACTTGTATGTCAGGTAGAGCTGCCATAGAAAAATGGCTTCAGTGTCCTTTCTGTCTTTCACTTCCCATATGAGTACTCCTTTTTTTTTTTTTTTTTTTTTGGAGACGGGGTCTCGCTCTGTCGCCCAGGCTGGAGCGCAGTGGCAGGATCTCAGCTCACTGCAAGCTCCACCTCCCGGGTTCACGCCATTCTCCTGCCTCAGCCTCCCGTGTAGCTGGGACTACAGGCACCCGCCACCTCGCCCGGCTAGTTTTTTGTATTTTTTAGTAGAGACGGGGTTTCACCGTGTTAGCCAGGATGGTCTCGATCTCCTGACCTCATGAGCCGCCCGTCTCGGCCTCCCAAAGTGCTGGGATTACAGGCGTGAGCCCCCGCGCCCGGCCTTATGTGAGTACTTCTTGTTAGCAGAACCTAAATTGTATTCATAGTTAAACCCGCAAAAGAGTCTGGAAGTATAGTTTTTAGCCTTCAAGCACCTAAAACACAAAGGGGGAATATAAATGCAGTCATTTGGGTGCAAAAGGACCACAGACAATATCAAGCATAATAAGACTGAGTGAGGTCACCCAGGAGATAGACAGAGGAGAACCAAAGATTGAGCTATGGATCATTCCAGCATTAAGGGGATGGGGAGGTAGAAGAAAACTGACAAATGGTCTACAAGGTAGTGGAGTACCAGAATAGCATCTTATCCTGGAAACCAAATGGGTGATGAGCAACCCAATATCTTCAGATGCTATGCATGTTCAATTTTTTGTAAAAAAAAAAAAAAAAGTATTATTATTGTTAAGAAAAAAGATATAATGAGTAAATATCCTTGAAATTCTATTTAGGTACAAGTAATCACAAAACATCTGAAAAACTACTCCCTATTATGTATACGTATTTATGTAATAGCAGTTCTGTATACTCACATATTTGCTATTATCTATTTACAATTATATAGAAATGAATTATAAAATTTAATGTGATTTTATAATCTGCTTTTATCAGCCAATGTAACATGGCCATGTTTTCACGGTCAATAGATGCATATTTACATCATTGTTTATTCCAGGATGCATTGTATAAATATACTATATTTATATTAATATAACCATTCCCCTATTGATGAACATTCAGGTTGTTCCAGTATTTCAATATTATAAGCAATATTGCAATGAGCATCCTTGTTAATATGATATAAAATTTTTGATATCTAAAGCTTCTTTCCATCAAACTAAATATTTGAGGGTAGAATGAATGCATTATATTCGGAAATGGTCACACAGCTGCAAAGCCTAAGAAAAGAAAATAATTTGGGATGAGATGATGTTATTATAAAATCTAGCCCCTGGTCTTGGTGTCTTGAAGTTGAATAAATAAAATATCTTCTTATACTGTTCATATCAAGTCACGTGGATCTAAAATTTGGTAAATATACCAGCACAGATGCCCTTTTGAAACTTATTATGCTATTATCAACCTACAGTACTATATTTTTAGAACTCTTAGAAAATCATTTTCAATAAGTTTATTTAACATTATAATTTGATAGTTAAATCAGTCATCAATGCTCTGTAGATCTAAAATTAAAATATTTAAATAGAGTATAATTCCTACTGCTTAGTTTTCAATGTCCACCAACTCTGGGTTGAGTATTGTAGGAAGCAAGAGGAAAATAAAAATTCATATTGTGCTTTACTTAACCATTTGGGCAGACAGACTCGAAAAGCTTATAGACATTCTTGCACTGTGTTTATCATCCTCCAACAAACTATTTCACTAACAAAAAATTTATTGGGCATAGGGTGACTTGATATCTCTCCCTCTCTGTGTATAATATTAGCTACACTGTGTAGATAAACATGAGTATAAGTGTGAGTGTGAGTGTGAGCCTCTATAAATAGATACCCACACAGTCTCTGGATTAAGTGCACTATATACAGAAAGTGTGAGGTGTTATTGGTATGTAAAATAGATCTTAAAATTGTGAAGCAAATTATATCATAAGAACACTAGGCACCAAATGGTAAACAAACATAAACAAATAAGCTTTAAATCATTCATTTCTCTTTCCAAGAATATTAAATCTAAGTCTAAAGCCTTCTTATTTCCTTCCCCTTTCTGTAGGCTGTCCTTCTTGTCTACATTTCTTGATATATGTTGGCTTCTTCAAACATTGTACAGCCATAAAAATCTCAAGAAAACATTTCACCACTTGACAGACCGTTCTGAACTTGGCTGGCTCCAGGAGCCATAGGTGCCATCTGTTTACTACAACTCCTTAGGCATTGAGAGGGCTCTTTTTCCTCTATAGGAATGATATCAAGGGCTCTGCAACAAAAGCCGTTACTCTTGGGCCCCCCTAAACAGCTAAGACTCTCAAGGACCTGCAAGCTCCCAGGGCCATCAATGGGACTTTTTTAGAACCTGTCAGCTGTTAGTGGAGAAGGAGGATCAAACAAGAAGGCATAAATAGTGGCCCCTCATTGAACCCTTAAGTCAGGTTCTTCTGAAAACTGATTCTGACACAAATTTTGGTGCAGGAGGCTTGTTTGGGTGTGTTTTAGAGATCAACACCTGTGGAGATATGAAAGAAGCAGAACATGGAAGTGGGAGAAATTGGATTTTGATGCAATAGCAGCAGAGGCGTCAGCTTATCCCACAGGGAGCTCTGGAGTAATAATGGCTCTTCAGAGTTGTCCCTCATGGAGGAAAGGGGATCTGGCCTTAGTGCTCTTACAAACTAGTTAATGCATGAAGGCTGCCCCTAGAAAGGGGGTGTAAACTGGAGTGAGGAGCTCTCTTTAGCTGAGGACAATTCCTGAGCAGAGCCTTAGCTGAAAGCCAGCAGCACCCATATTCCCTAGCAGTAGAGGACTCAGTGCCCAAGTCCCTAAGGGAGTTGTGGGTAGTACACTAAGACATCCACTACACTATCCCACCCTCAGGAGTTTCCTGATGTCCCAGAAAGCTACCTCTAGAGCAGGACTTTAAACCTGAAGAAGTGATCACCATCTTTAGACATCAGAGAGGAGTAGGAAGGCAGTTATAGAGCAGAGGTCCATTTTGGCACCCGGGACAGGCTTCATGGAAGACAATTTTTCCACAAATGGGATTCAGAGGAATAGTTTCAGGGTGACACTGTTCCACCTCAGATCATCAGGCCTTAGATTCTCATAAGGAGTACACAACCTACATCCCTCACATGCACAGGTCATAATAGAGTTCATGGTCCTATGAGAATCTAATGCCACTGCTGATCTGACAGGAGGTGAAGCTCAGGCAGTAAAGCTCACCCACCCTGTGCTCACTTCCTGCTGTGTCTCTGGGTTCCTAACAGGCCACGGACCAGTACCATGACCCAGGGGTTGGGGACCCCTGTTGTAGAGGAACCACCAAAGTTCATAATTTACCAAACGCAGAGCCTCAGCAACCACAGACACAGTTACCATGAAAACTGCTGCAGCAGGTTTTAAAAGGTTTTTAAGGAACATCATGGGATCTGTGGTGAGGGTGCTCTAACTGAATAAAATTTTCCTTGGAGACATGAAATTTTCCTTGGGGAGTTTATACCACGATATAATCAGCATCATTTATACCTGAAGTTTCCTTAAATGTCTACGTAGGTATTCTGTCCATATCCTTGAGCCCACACCTGATATCACAGGCAGTACCCATATATGTCAACAGCTTCCTGCCCCTTTCTACCTGAAAGTATTCCCTGGCTCCTGGAATGCTGGGCAGATTGGAAGAGCTGGGGATTTAATATCCCATAAGAGACCCTCAAATACTCAAGGATGGAAGTTGTTCTCCTCGCCTCTTGGTGACACAATTCCAAAACATGTCCTGCACAGAGGTCCTCTGTTGTCTACTCTTTCAATCTTCTCATAATACACCATTTGCTGGCTCTCCTTTCTTCCCTGATTGTCCCACTTTCTCCCTGGTTCCTAGGATAACCTCCTAATAAACGACCTGCAGCCAAATCTTTGTCTCCACATCTGCGTTGGAGGGAACCCAACTTAAGGGGATACATGAAAATTATTTTCTTCTTCAATGATCATCATCATTATGAAGTCTCAAAGTAGAGTGTAACTATGTCCCTGCTGGGGAAAAGCTTTTGCCATCTCTTCATCTTCTTCTCCAAAATTCTGGAGAGTAAATGCTCTCTGAGATCATCTTTTTCTGGCTCTTTACATGTAGAAAAGGATAGATGGGTGAATGGATAGATAATAGATAAATGATGGATGGATGGAAAGATATATAGAAGATAGATAGATGGAGAGAGAGAGAGAGATGATAGATAGATGTTTTCTCATGTTTTTATAACTATTCTTGCCCATGTACCCAAGGTCTATAAAATTTCTCTTTAGAGAAAATTCTAGCAGTGTCACATCTTTTATTTTGGCTGGCTGCCATCCATCCCCCTCCTTCTGTGCACAGCATCTTGGATTCCATTTAAGGAAGCAGCCCTACCCACACTCAGCCCCTGTAACCGCACTGGAGCTGAGCTTCATGAACCACAGCTCTGCAGTTCATCCACAAACACAGGCTCTGCAACATCTCTCACCTTTTTGAGCCTCCTCCTCTGCCCCATGGCTTCCTGTTGCACTTCAAATAAAACTCCGACTCTTTCCCTAATCTGAAAGTTTATGGGTGATCTGGATCTACCTACTTCTCTGACCTCATTGCACACGCCTCTTCCCCCAGCTCACTCCAGTTCTCTCTTCTCGCTCTTGCCAAACTCATCTCTGCCTTAGGCCTTATCTGGAGAATTTCTTTTCCAAATTTTGTTTACCTTATGGCTGCTTCTTGTCATTCGGTTCTCAGACCAAATGTTACCTGGTCAGAGAGGGGTTCCCCGACCATATAATCTAAGGTAACAAACTCCTAGTCACTATCATATAAACCTGTCTTATTTTAATCAGAGCCCATAACAATACGAAATTATCTTTTGATTGATTTACTCATTTATGTCTGATGCCCCTATGAAAACACAAGCTCCATGAAGCACGGATTATATCATTCTTGTTCACTTTATTATCCTCAGCATTTAGAATAGTACCAAAAATATAATAGGTATTCAATAAAAATGTTTAAAATAATAAATGAATGGAATATTTCCAGCTTATATATACATAGAAAACACAGGCTTTCAGAAAAAATATAAAACCTTACTCCAAAAAAAATTGGTCATTGTTTTTAAAGCACCCTAAAAATCTTAAAAATCTAAAAGCAAAAGGATTATATAAATATGGAATATAGCAATCATTAGTATGACTATTGGTTATCAGGTTTCAATTGTTATTCCAGCTTGTCTAGGGCTGTAAGATCTAAAATTCCTTCTGATTCCAAACTTCCTTAATACCATGAATTTCATTATCCCAGATTGAGTTATTTGTAGCTCCACAGTGTTAAAGTAATAACAGGCTAGTTAATAAAATACTGTAATGACAACGAAAGCAAGAAGTTGATGTCGCTCTTTTCTTTGATTTACAGAGGTCCTCTAGATGGGAGACTGAAAGGCAGCTGATTTCTGAGTCAGGCAAAGTCCATCATAGTTATGGATACTTCAAGTCAAATCAGAAAAATGTGCCATCCACGGTTACCCATGAAATATATATTGATAGATACTACGAGGCAAGGAGGAGGGAGAAAAAGGTGTGCCAGCAAGGATATGTGACTGTGTTGTCTTACCAGGACAAAAAGGAGCGAAGCCTGAAAGATTTAGCCCTTCAGAGTGACAACTTTGAGAGCTTGCTGTGATTTATTTGACAAGGAAGAGGAGGGTGACTCCCCTCCTCTACAGAATCAGCTCCTTGATTATAAACACTCAATAACTTTCCGGTTGAAAATGCATTTTCCCTCTTGCCTATACATTTCTGATGCCTGCTTTATTATTTCCTATTAGGAAATGCTATTTAATTCCGTCCACAGCTTGGCGACCTTTGTGTGGCTTCCCTATTTAGGAAATTCACAAGTAAATCACCAAGAAGTATGTACACATACACTTATAAAATATACATGTGCTTGTAAATGAAAATGCACCAAAAGGAAAAAAAAAAAAGAAACAAAGCTACGTGCACTGCAAAAACCAGGCATATGTGCATAAGAGGTGGGAGGCAGGTGTTTGGGAAATCTTCACACCATCCCAATATTTTTCTAATGGTTTCCATTCTCAATGCAAAGGAGAATTTGGAAAATATTAGCCACTGTGGTGTGATCTGAGCAGTGACATGTAGCTGGCAACGTTGTGGGTGGGATCCCCCCCTTTTTCCCCTCTAACAAAGAAATAGGGTGAGTTTATTAAAGCATAAATGCCATTTTCATCCTGCAATGTTAACTGTGTGGCTGAGATCCCTGAGGTACAGAGGCAGTCAAAGCAAACAGCTGTGCCACCTACTTGCAACAGTTGTACGCCCACCACACGGCACCAAGGGGAGGAGCAGGTCAAAGAGAGCCATAAAGAGGATGGGGAACCTCGCTTAGCTCGCTCCACATTAGCCCGAGGGAAAATCCTGCCCTTCGGAGGGTAGGTATTTTGTGTGTGGCTCAGAGCACTGAGCATTCTCTTGCAACTTGTCTCCTATAAACCACCTACTGCATTTTTATATTCTACAGTCACATAGACCAAAACAGTGTTTAGCAAATTAACAGAAAGCTAAATAAAAGACATATCACCCAACCTAGCAGGCAGCTTGTCGATGATCCTGAGTGGGGGGTGGCAGTAACTGTTTTGGTGGCAAGGGGTTGCTTCACCATCCAAGTCTCTTTCTGGGGTTTAGGAAGAATGAGAGCTCTGGCCAAGCTGTTATTAGGTTATCTTTGCAGAGCCTAAGGGTGGCCCCATGCCTGCCTGTATCAACAAAGGGTGCAGTGGCAGAGCTCATGCAGAAGGAAACTGAGCACTGCTTTGCAAATGTTCCAGGGCAAAGAGTTCTGCTGTCTCTCTCAGCTACCTCCTCAGCCTGTGAGAGGTGGTGGAGAGAATACTATCACACACCCTCAACGCCCCAGGGCAACCTTTCTCTCAACCTTTTCTGTGCTTAAGAGAAATTTGATCTTTCTCCCTTCCATGAAACTCTCTCCTACCTTGATTTCCTGGACACCACTCTCTCCTCCTTTCCCTTAATCACCTTCACAACTCTTCTTTCTCAACAGGGCTACTCTCAGACATCGGTGCTGTTCGAGTTTCTTTGTTACGTCCTCTTCCCACTTGATAACAGTTTTCTGGGGCAATTCCCTTCTCACCCATGAATTACACTTCCATCTTTATGCTAACGACTCCAAATCTTTTATTTATCTGCCCAGTGTTGCTCTGACCCACATACATACAACTGCTTAGTAAATATCGCTACTGGACAGTAGAGGCCACAGCATTTCTATATCAGAGAGGGTTAGAAACAGCACTCTAAAGGGAAAGGGAGGGCTGGGCTTGTCTTGAAACTACCTTTGCATAGCATAAACTGTTTTTACTACAACTGCATACATCATTAGAGTAGCCAACTAGACGGTTAACTGAAACTATGGGGAGGCTATGACCCACAAGCTACCCTTTGGTACCACCACTGACATTTGAATGTCCCGTATATAGGCTGAGTATTCTTTATCTGAAACGCTTGGGACCAGAAGTGTTTTGGATTTTGAATATTTTCAGATTTTGTAATATCTGCATTATACTTACTAGTTCAGTCTCCCTAATCTGAAAACCTGAAATCCATGAGCATTTTCTTTGAGCATCATGTTGGTGCTCAAAAGTTTCAGATTTTGGTGCATCTTTCACAGTATGAATTTTCAGATTAGGGATACTCAGCCTGTATATCCAAAACTCAATACAAACAAATCCAAATCCCTCATTCCATTTCCCCTGTTCCAGGAAATGGTACCCTCATCTACCCGGTCATCCAAACTCCAAAATGGGCATATCTTTACGTTTCTGAGTATCTCCTCAACACCCTCTCTCCAACATTTTACCCTAGGTCATGAAATCTGGGGTCAATCTCAGTCCTTTTTTCAGGGCCCTGCCCACCTAACCCAGCCTTCAACCTCCAGAGGTTTGGCCCTGAGTCTACTCTTGGCTGGCAACTAGCTGGGCTCTTGCTCCAAATCAGAAAGTTATCCTGAACCACAATGATTCCTTTCATATATATGTGTGTGTGTGTATATATATATATAAATTTTTTTTTTTGAGACAGAGTCTTACTCTGTTGCCCAGGCCAGAGTACAGAGTGCAATGGCATGATCTCGACTCACTGCAACCGCTGCCTCCCAGGTTCAAGCAATTCTCCTGCCTCAGCCTCCCAAGTAGCTGGGATTACAGGAGCGCACCACCGTGCCTGGCTAATTTTTGCATTTTTAGTGGAGACAGGGTTTCACCATGTTTGCCAAACTGGTCTCGAACTCCTGATGTCAAGTTTTCCACCCGCCTCAGCCTCCCAAAGAGCTGGGATTACCGGCGTGAGCCACTGCACCCAGTCTGATTCCTTTCATTTGATCATAAGCATCATCACTGCCCAGAGAATTTTGCTACTGTGTCCTGCTCATTAGATCAAATGTTCTTGGGTACTGACCTTAGTCTAGAAGAAGCATCATTCTAGACACTGTCAAATGAACTGCTGACCACTCCCTTCAAGGGTCAGCTCTACAGCTATGTCCATCCAAGCCTTTTTTCCTTTCATATTGGCTCCCACTGAAGTCCCAATACATTCCTCAGCCAAGCCAGCTTCTCAGAGTTTTAACAGGCTGTATTCATCAGGATAGGACAGGCTGTCCTGCTATAACAAAATTTAACACAACAAAGGCTTAATTCTTGCTCATGTCAGAGCCTGAAGTACAGAGCCTGAAGTGGATCAGATAGTAGCTGTCCTACATAACACTTTTTCAGACGGCAAATCAGGGATGCAAGATGACATGGCTTTCACCTTCTGACATGATTGTGAGGCCCCCCTAGCCACATGTCACTGTGAGTCCATTAAACCTCTTTTTCTTTATAAATTACCCAGTCTCGGGTATGTCTTTATCAGCAGCATGAAAACAGACTAATACAATTTCATAATTATTTCAAGAAGTTAAATATTATCTCTAGGGCCTGAAAGAGATAAAAACAACTTAGGTTGATCGAAGAGTCATAGTCATCTATATCATAACAGTTGGGCAAGTAAAACAGAAGGCTGATTTGAGGATACCTCCATATGCAACTCATGCTTGGAAACTACTTAGAAGGCTAACCAACATACAGAGAGTCTGCTTCAATAGATGTTCTTGATAATGAAATGATGCCTTGTTTATATTTAGGGTAAGACTGAGTAACTGGTGACTGTCTGACAAACCAGCAGAAACCATACAGACAGTCTGAAAAGTTCATTAAAAATACACATGTAAATATACCAAAATTACTTGTGACTCTTTTCCCGCCTGCAACATAATTGAATAAAACTTTATCTGACCATTTTACTTGCATGCATTAGGAACTCCAACCAGTGCTCTCTTCTTCCCAAGACTTTAATAGGCCCTTATCTATTTAATTGAGTTTTCTCATACTGCCACATGGGCAGTAGCTAAAAGAAGATGAAAAGTCAGATCTGATATGCCTATGGGATGGTGCTAGGGTTCCTAAAAATCTCTGAATGACCTCAGATCTTTGGGGCCTCAGATTCAAAATCAGAGGTTTGAAAATCTCATGCCTTCATACCAGGTGATCACATCTATAAACACACACACACACACACACACACACGTTAAAAAAAAAAACTCAAATATTCATAAGAGCCAGATGACTGCATGAATGAATGGAACAGCCTAGGTGGAAAGCACACACACCATCAAGCTCTGCTTAATTCTAGTGAACGGCAGTGGTTCTCAAATGTAAGGATGCATCAGAATCACCTGGGTGGCTTATTAAACAGAGACTGCTGGGCCCCACCTCCAGAGTCTCTAACAAGTTCCTAGTTGATGCTGATACTGCTGGTCTAGGAACTATGCTTTGGGAACAACTGGTTAAGAAGAATGTGGGCTCACAGTATTATCAAATCTTTCACTTTTTCAAGAGAAACTGGAAATCTGGATTGATATGTGAAATCTCCCCATTTAAAAAATCTTGGCAATAAGTTCAAAATTATTTTTAAAACACTGTGAGGCAGACTGTCTAGGCTAGATTTTGCCCTTCATCTGCCTGTTCTCAACTCTACCATAAGCCTTTGATCAAGAAACGACAAACACACACACACACACATACACACACAGAGTCTTTGTATGAGAAGGTGACATCTTCAGTTTAGCACCCAGCTTTTGAGGGCATATCAGCCAGGCAGAGGAGGCAAATAACTTTATTAATACATGAACGAGCAAGTATTAATGTCCTCTCATTCTTCCTTCCTCTCCAACAGGTGACTTTGTCCCCTGTCACCCTAAAAGCTGCATTTGCCTTAAAGTGGATTACAACCCTTATAATTATATTAGCCTGACATTCCCAAAGTAAGCCTCATAAACCCTTTTAAATGTTGCCAAAAAAACATATACTTGAAAGACATGGATCTCATTTGGATCAATTTTTTTAAGTAGGAACTCCAGGAATTTCTTCCTAATGCATCTTATGCACAGGTTTCTATAATGTTAAGTTCTGTGTAATTTCACAGGCAACAATTGGGCACTCTTGATGTGCCAGATGCTATGTGGGTATTGATGGCGCAGTGATGTACAGCCCCTGACAGCTCCGTCTGGCTCTGGGTTCCATGACATCTAGACTTGGAAAGTTGGGAGGACAAGGAGCAGAGAAGAGGGATGCATGCAGACATAACTCCAGGCTTCATCTGTTTTATATGCATTTGGGTTCCACTAAAGAATTTATTGGGAAAAAAAGTCTCTCTGGGTAAAAATTTGACCACTTATTTAGACAATGATTAAACACATCAAATATTATTTTTTTTCCTTCACTTAGATGGATCCAAACTCTCTGGACCATTCAGTTTCCTTCACGATGCTTTGAACTTTGAAGGCCAAACCATGCAAACTAATCGTTTCCAGTGTAGAAAAACCTGGGCATTTATTCTGACTATTCTTACCAGGCTATATAAAAATAGAACAGAATTATTTTTATTCCATTTGGGAGATGGAGAACACAAAATTGTGACAGGCACATCTAGCTTGATGCTATCAGGATATATATGCATACACTTGCTCCAGGCAGAAAGTTCAAATAGGTAATGATTGTAATATGCATTTGGAGTATTTGCTTCAAGTAGTCCCAGGATTACCCTAGCATAGGATTCCTAGACCTCTTCTTGTGCTGAACTTAGGGGGGAAAATTGCCATGATATATATCTAAGAACATGTTGTGGCAAAATGTTTAATGAATGAAAATGCTGTCTTGTCTTTTAAAAAAGGAGTTTGATTAGTTCAATCTGAATGATAGAGTTCTAAATTACATTGCTCTTTTTCATCTATTAAAATACATAATTTCTGTATAATGTTAGTTTTTATCTATTCTTTCCTCTAGATAAAACAACAGAGACTGAAGAAAAGGCAACTCTGGTAAGATTATGGAGTTTACATTCACAACTAGGTATTCTTATTACCTCTGCCTCAACATGTCTACACTCTTGTTTTAAGCAGAGAAATCTGGCCTTCATTGAAGTAACTCTGCTGAGGTGATAAGAGTACTGCAAGCAAGATCGTTAAAACCAAGAGTCAAGTGAGTGAGTGGAGGGGAAACAGAACTGCATCAGCAAGTGTAGAGTTCAGGGAATGTCTGATAATAAATGAGCTGTCAGCCCTTTATACTTTTCAGTATCTTGTCCCCAGAGACCAGTTGCTTTGTGCAGATGGAACTGTCTCTCGCTGCAGCCCTCCCTCTTGAACATGGGACAGAGAACACCTCCCAGTTCCCCAGAGATATACATTAGGAGGTGTGCTCCTAACTGAAGGAAGAACCAAAAGAATGGAAAAGGGATGACTTTGGAAAGCTACGGTCAGAGGAATGAAGTTCCCTGAGGTTTGGAAGAGACACTGTACGAGTCACTGAGGCTGTTCTGATTGCATACAACTTGGAGAAGAAGAAAACAGTGTCTATTGTCATCAGAAGATGTCCAGGGAGAAAAATCATAATTTGTAATGAATCTTTAACCTATTTAAAGTAATTAAAGATCTACTCCATATGTGAGAGCCGGGCTTTTGTCTCTTTACTCTCCTAATTAGTCCCTTCACTGCCTGGTACTGGCTTTACCTACGGCAGATTTTGTTCTTCTCCTCTGCCTTTTTGATCACTGCAATGCTCATGATGCCTCCTAGAATTTGCTTCCCTGAAATGATGAAAGGGTGTTGCTTTTGGCACACCTCCAATTGTCTCCTTGCTTCAAATCAGTTCCTTTTTTCTTCTCTTCAAACTCCTACCCCCAACTCTTCTGTTTGATGAGTCAGCTAACATCTCCCCCCACATGGCTGTTAAACCTCCACCTTCTTAGATGTAGATGAATACACTTAGACAGATAAGATATTGACGGCATTTTAAGGCAAAGAACTGAAACAGATCAAGAAAATACATGTCAATTTGGCAATTTCAAACTATCAAAATATAAAAGGCACACACCCCCGTTTGATTCAGCAATCCCACTTCCAAGAATTTATCCTACAGATAGAATCACAATGTGCTCAGAGACGTATGTATAATATATTGCAGTGTCTTGACAATCTCAAAATTGGAAACAAGTAAAATGTCTATTACTAGGGGACTTTTTAGATAAACTCTGCTACTACCATACAGTGGAAAATTGTGCAACCATTAAAAAGACAGGGGCTGCTCTCTCTGAAATAATTTGGGATGATCTTCAGGACATGTGGTCAAATGAGAAAAGCAAGGAATGGAGCTATATGTAAATAATAATAATGATAATTATTTAAAAATAATTTATTATTTAAAAATAAAAGTTTTCACAAAGCATGTTGCCTAAATGGCCTGCATTAGAATCATTAGGGGGAATGCAGATTCCCAGGCCCTTGCTCCAGACATTCTGATTCAGAAGAAGTGGAACGAGGGCAGAATAAGCAATTTTAACAAGTTCCTCTGGTGATTATAATATACACAAAAAATTTGAAAAATTCTGCCTGGGGTTTGCCGATGGCTCTAGTAAGTGCCAAGTGTTTAGGGAAGGTTAATGTCAAAAGTCTTTGCGATTGTCTTCCATATAGAGTTTGGTTTCTTTTGCAAGATAAACCTCTAATCGACTGCTAAAAAGTGATCAAGTTATTGAGGAAAGGAGCCTGTATGTATTGTCATGTCTCTTTGTTTGTCTTTTTACCCCTAATCTTAGTGGGGGAGAAAAGGAAAAAAAAAATTACACTGTTCTAAGGGGCTACAAATACATTTGAAATAGCCTCGTTTCCAGTGGGCACCCTGTTTATAAGTCTTCCTATTTCGTATCCAGTAAAAATTGTCTGCCTTCCTCTGGACCTTGTTTTGGGGTTTTTGTTTGTTTGTTTGTTTGCTTGTTTTTTGTTTCTTTGTCTGTTTTTTGAGACGGAGTCTCACACTGTCACCCGGGCTGGAGTGCAATGGCGTGATCTCAGCTCACTGCAACCTCCTTCTCCTGGGTTTAAGCAATTCTCCTGCCTCAGCCTCCCGAGTAGCTGGGATTACAGGTGGCTGCCACCATGCCTGGCTAATTTTTTGTATTTTCGGTAGAGACAGGGTTTCCTATGTTGGCCAGGCTGGTCTCAAATTCCTAACCTCGTGATCCACCTGCCTCGGCCTCCCAAAGTGCTGGGTTTACAGGCGTGAGCCACCACACCCAGCCTAGACCTTGTTTTTGATCCATCACTCGATCTTTGTTTTGGTAGGTCTCTGAATAACTACAGTTTTCCTTTATACATATAGCCACAAACTTAGATTAGAGGCTGTCAAATCCAATTGTACATCATAACCACCTGGGGATCTCACCTCAAACAGAC
The DNA here is from genome assembly GCF_049350105.2 of Macaca mulatta. Lineage (NCBI taxonomy): Eukaryota > Metazoa > Chordata > Mammalia > Primates > Cercopithecidae > Macaca > Macaca mulatta. The sequence continues at coordinate 30,451,083 of NC_133407.1, forward strand.
TGTCCTGGAGCTTAGGAATATAATGTATATTTTATAAGCCTCCCAGGTGATTCAAAAACATAATGTATGTTCAAAGAATATCTCAGTAAGAATACAAAAGAAAATTTTGTATTTCCCAGGGTTGTTCTCTGGGAAGTAGGAGCAGAAGTCTAGCCTGGAAAGTGGGAAAGAGACCTCCGTTTCACTTTTTGAAGTATTTGAACTTCAGAAACATGTGAGTGAATCACTTCCACAAAAGCAAATACATTAATTGACAATTAATTAATTAATTGATATGACCCACAGAAAGCATCATAAATAAGGCTTTTCTCACCATGGGGGAGCCAATATTTTATTGACCTCTGTCAGTCTGATGCTCCACATCATACTTTCAATGTTTTTGATTAAACCCTTCAACTGACTGCAACAAGTGTATACTGAGCTAGGAGTATCCTTAACACCAGTAAATGTCTGACATGCTAAGAATAGAGAATCTCAATCTGTGCTCCCTAAAAATCACAGCCTGAGATTGGGTGCTTTATTTGGAAGGCATAGCCCCAGGATAGAGAGAGTGAGGGAAAAGGGAAGTGAGACAGAGGAAGTTGGAAGAAATCCCAGGTAATATATTGCTGTGTGGGCCATACTGCTTCAAGAGAAGCCTTGAAAAGGACACTGCCCGGTGCTTGGTAGATAAGGGACATATCCAGACAGGCTTTGCAGAGAAACCATTCTCGGAAAGTCCCTCAGGTAGAGGAAAGAGAGAGAATTTATCTGCTCATCTCCCTCCTGTCTCCATCTCCAATGTTCAAAGTTTGAGCCACAGGGAGTTAACGCCCGTGCACTCTGGGCCAAATCATCTGACCCCTTCAGCAGCCACTCAGGAAGCCACATCTTATATGGTGTTTCCTCCACATTCAGAAGTGGTGGGAGGAGTCAGAGATACTGGGCCAATAGCCTTCAGCCTCAGGCAACAGGACCTTATAGGCCCACAGGGAGTCTGGTAGCTATGACAGCAGCTGAGACAGAGCAAGAGAGTGGAGGTACAGCAGGCAGATTAAGCCAAATGAATCTGATGAGACCAGAGAGCTGTGTCTGCTACAAGAAGCAAGAAACTTTTTTGCCCCCAAGGAGTGTTGCCTAAAGAAAGAAACTGACATACCACATAAAAATGAAAGTATCAAAAACTTTCAAAGAGATTTGCTCTCTATCAGTTAGCTTTCAGTGAATCATAAACCACTCTGAAATTTAGGAGCTTAAAACAAGAACCATTTTATTATAGGTCACAAGTCTGTGTGTTGACTGGGGTCTGAATCAACTAGAACAGCCTCTCTCTATGGTTTGGAAGTAGGGATGGCTGTCAACCACTGTTGGCTGTCAGCTGAGGAATTTCTCACCCTCTAGTAGGCAGGTGAACCAGCCTTTTTTCACATGGTGGTGATTACAGAGGAAAGTTCCCAAGGGTAGCAAGAAGGGGCAAAACAAACCTGCACTGGTTCTTTTCATGTCTTCTCTTGCTAATGTCCCATTGGGGAAAGCAAGTTACCTGGCCAAGATGAAATTTGAGGGATGAGAAGACAGAATTATTCTCTTGGATAGAAGTGGTAACATTATTTTGCAAAAGGGAATGCATAGAGGGGCGGGAGGAATTTGTGGCCATTTTGCAATCTACCATGATCTACCAAGTACCCTAATAACTAGAAGTTTTCTCTTCATCAATATCTTTCCTAAGCAGGAATGAAGAAGACAGTTTTCTGATCATCTTTAGCACTGCCAGGTTGATTTACTTATTTATCTACACTGACTATTTGGGGTGTTTTCACAAAGAGAGAAAAATCCTGAAGATAGCAGGCAGCTCTCACCCTTCTTCACAAGACCTTGAAAATTCACAATTCAGTCATTCAACCAGATGTTCACAACGCATGACCTCATGGTGAACTCCTTAGCAATAAAGAGTTTACAGGATGATTATTTACATCAGTATTATTACTTATGCTCATTCTTACTGATGGGATAACTAACATTCTGGCAATTTGCACAGAATTTTATGAGAAATCTATTGCAGTCAACCTAAAATGACTAAAATGGCATAGCTACTAAGAGCACTGCTCCTTTTCATTCTGTTAAGAGAAAATAGAATCGTTTTGATGCTCAATAGCTAGGCAAATACCTCAAGGTTTACCATCACCTTGAGAAGATTTGGTAAGGTTAACACAGTAAACAAAATCATTCCTTCTAGGCACTAATTTCTTTTCAATCCAGGTAAACTGCTCCCAATTGCTCAAGCCACAGCTTCATGGTTTGAGAAGTCAGGCATCCTATAAGGTGGTTCACTAAATCACAGAAGATATATCTCACTCTTAAGCACCTTATTACTCTTAACCTTAAAAACAACTATTTATTAAATAATTATTTAAAATAATCATTTATCCTTAATTGCTACAACTGAAGTGATACAAAATTTAAAACACAATTTAAGATCACGCCTAGGAATAATTAGTTACTTAAATAATGATTACTAACTAATATGGTTTCTCACATATTTATAACTTCGGCCTTAAGCAGAATAATTTCACCCAAGTCTCTAATTTTGCAACAACTTCTAGGGCAGTTTTCACAAAGCATGTTGCCTAAATGGCCTGCATTAGAATCATTAAGAGGGAGGGGGAATGCAGATTCCCAGGCCCTTGCTCCAGACATTCTGATTCAGAAGAAGTGGAACGAGGGCAGAATATGCAATTTTAACAAGTTTCTCTGGTGATTATAATATATACAAAAAATTTGAAAAATTCTGCCTGGGGTTTGCCGATGGCTCTAGTAAGTGTCAAGTGTTTAGGGAAGGTTTATGTCAAAAGTCCTTGCGATTGTCTTTCATATAGAGTTTAGTTTCTTTTGCAAGATAAACCTTTAATTGACTGCTAAAAAGTGATCAAGTTATTGAGGAAAGGAGCCTGTGTGTATTGCCATGTCTCTTTGTTTCTCCTTTTCCCCCTAACTTAGTGGGGGAGAAAAGGAAAAAAAAAAATTACACTGTTCTAAGGGGCTACAAATACATTTGAAATAGCCTCCTTTCCAGGGGGCACCCTGTTTATAAGTCTTCATATTTCGTATCCAGTAGAAATTGTCTGACTTCCTCTGGACCTTGTTTTTTTGTTTGTTTGTTTTTGTTTTTGTTTGAGACGGAGTCTCACACTGTCATCTGGGCTGGAGTGCAATGGTATGATCTTGGCTCACTGCAAACTCCTTCTCCCAGGTTTAAGCGATTCTCCTGCCTCAGCCTCCCAAGCAGCTGGGATTACAGGTGGCTGCCACCACACCTGGCTAATTTTTTGTATTTTTAGTAGAGACAGGGTTTCCTATGTTGGCCAGGCTGGTCTCAAACTCCTGACCTCGTGATCCACCCGCCTCAGCCTTCCAAAGTGCTGGGTTTACAGGCGTGAGCCACCACACCCAGCCTGGACCTTGTTTCTGATCTATCACTTGATCTTTGTTTGGTAGGTCTCTGAATAACTGCAGTTTTCTTTTATATGTTTAGTCACAAACTTAGATTAGAGGCTGTCAAATCCAGTTGCACATTGTAACTATCTGGGGATCTCACCTCAAACAATCTCTCCTGGATCTTAGGAATGTATATTTTATAAGCATCCCAGGTGATTAAAAAACATAATCAGATTTGATAATGTACTTAAATCCAATCCTGTTCTAAAAACTAAAACTAAAAATTACATATGATGAGTTCATAACAAGATGATTTATAATGATTTCTCCAGTAAGATATTTTGGCTCATATAGCCACTCCAGAATCCAGACATAGACAGTTATATCAAACAAAGGATATATAGCTCAAGATTTCAAATGAATTTCTTACACATTCTTCACAAGTTAAATTCACATTCCATCAGGAGTAAGAAAAAGAAGGAAAACATTATTTTCTAGGACTCTACCCTTAGCAATAACATTATCTTCTACCTTCTCAAGATATCAGGTATGTTCATAGATTTTGTAATCAAACCACCCTAATCTCTCTTTACTTTTTCTATTGAATTGTGGAAAGTATTCAAATTCTCTCAGCCAATTTCCTTATCAGTAAAATAAAGATTTTACTCTCAAAACCTGTTAGGAATCTTTTGGTTGCCAGAAGCAGAAAATCCAATTCCACTTAAATATGCAAGGAAGTTATTGGCTAAAAAACCTAAAAGTCATATAGGCTTTAATTGAGGCTTAATCTAGCCGATCAGTGAAATCAACAATGTTCCCATTTCTTTCTCTTTTTCTTTATTAACTTCTTTGGTGTTACTTTTACCCAAGACTACTTCCCCTAAGCAGCTTCCATGCTTCCGCATTAATATTTAACATGATGGGTATGTCTCTCCAGATATTTCTAAAGAAGACCCAGGATCCCCCAGAAAATTTCTCTGAGATCTAACTGGTTCAAGTTGGGTCACATGATCATCCCTGAATTAATCACTGTTGCCTGGAGAATGGGATTCGCCACTTGACTTAAGTCAATCAGGGAACATCCTGGAGATGAGGATGAAGTCTATTTCCCTCAAAGCACAGCGAATATCCATGGGGTAGAAATGAAAATCTGCCGGTGCTCTTATTAACAAAAAGGGAGAGAGAATCTGGGTGGCCTAAAACAGCAAACACTCACTACCCTTCTACATAAGGATTTGTAATGATTACATAAAGTAATCTGTATAAAACATTAATGACTGGCACATGATAAACACTCGATAAAAGTTTACTATTATTATTACTACCCTCAGCATCCATTAATGGACTCAATGCCTGGTAATGTTATTAAGGCCTGAATATTACCCAGAATCTAAGGGCATCTACTTCTTATCTGTGGAAATGAAGGAAGGGATGTCATGCTTAAATCCCATTGCAGCATACTTTTCTTAAACACATACCGTTAAAAGTAAATTGTTCAGAATGACAAGGTATGAAAATTCTAGGAAAAACTTATTGCTTGGCCTTACCTTCTTATTAAACTACCTCTCACCACCAGAAAGGACACCTTTATACTACCTCTAGACATACCATTATAGAGTTCCATCTGTCAAGATTGCATTCTGCAGCTACCATGAAAATGCGATCTGCACAATAAAGATTTATGTTGACTTTTACATCCTGTTCTCATAGTCAAAGAAGGTGAATAACTGATCCAATGTAGTCAAAATCCTAACTTCTGAAGTGTACTGTCAGCTGGTCATGGTGGCTCACAACTGTAATCCCAGCACTTTGGGAGGCCAAGGCAGGTGAGGCAGATCACTTGAGTTCAGGAGTTCAAGACCAGCCTGGGCAACATAACAAAACCCTGTCTCTACAAAAAATACAAAAATTACCTAAGTGTGGTGTTGTGCACCTGTAGTCCCCACTACTTGGGAGGCTGAGGTGGGAGGATGGCTTGAGCTTAGGGGGCAGACGTTGCAGTGAATGCAGTGAGCTGAGACTGTGGCACTACACTCCAGCCTGACCCTGTCTCGGGAAAAAAAAAAAAAAAAAAAAAAGGAATGTCTTTGTTATCCATGCCTTTTCATTGTGTTTTTACACTATACTGAAGAGGATGGAGTATGAGTTGATGAAGGCAGGAAATGAGGGGGAAATTTGGATAAGTCATAACTACTAATGATCAAACATTCTGCTTAGTTGGCCCATTGAAACCAAAACAAATCTAAAACTACACTGAGTTAGAAAGAACACAGAAATTCCTACCTGGATCCTCAGGGTATCTCTACACACATTCTCTGCTCCAACCAATTTGGACCTATTTTTTCTATAAGAGACTTAACTGGGTGGCAAGGTATGAATTATATTCTTCTGCAATTAAGTTAACCACAACTAGGGCCTAGCCTACATACACTTTGGTCATTTATTCTGGTTGAAAAGAGAGTGCCTACAAAGAAACAATTATTGTGTCTATTGCGGGCACCCCCAAGGACTTGCTGTGTGGTTTTCACAAAAATTCTTTCATCTCTGTTTGCCTTTGTCCTGTCAGCCACAAAATGAGACAGCCTTCTCACACAAGAAATTATTTCCAAACAGAACATTCTAAATCAGTACTTCTCAACTGGTTGTACACTAGGAAAACCCAAGAGGGCTTTTAAAATTTTAGAGGCTGGGGCCTCATCCCAGAACTACTAAATCAAAATATCTAAGGGAGAAGCACACACACACACACATACATATACAATATTTTCACCTCTAAGTTCATTTCAGATAAACATATTCATGGTTATAAATCACTACAAATATAATATAAAGGGCCCATATGTTATAAAAATGTACATTCCATAAAAGAGAAATTCCATACATTTCTTATTTAACTCCTCTTAAAAATGAGCTAATCTGCTTTTAAATTCTTTTACTTTACTGCCTTCCTAAAATGGCTAAAAACAAATTGAGAGCATAAATGGAGAATTCTAGAATTAAATTCTATGTAAAAAGATAAAAGCAATCACCGAAAGGGTGTACCTTATTTACATGTCGCCAATAAGGTTATATACCTATCATAGAGGTGATATCATTTTACAAATGAAGACAAAGAAAACAGTAAGTAGGCTGTGTTTTCTCTTATTGGACTATATAAAATTCAAAAGAGCAGGCTTTTTTTAGGAAAATCATATTCTTTTCATCTGAAAGAGAAAGCTGCTAAGACCAAAGAAAGAAAAAGAAAAAAAAAAAAGCAGGGGCATTAATTCTGACCTCCTAATTTAATCCAGATCTATAGTCATCCGGAGGCAGAAATATTTTTTAAATTAGTTACAAGGTGTGAAATGAGATAATTTCATTTCACAAAGCTTTACCTAGACTACAGTGAAAGGGCAACCCCAAAATGGGGGGAGGTGGAAATCTTTACCAACATTACTTAATGATGTGCTATACTTTAGAGAAAGAAAAGGCATAAATAAGTAAATGATTGTTTTTGAATCAATGTACTGGTTACTGTGTACATGAAAATTCTATCTTTTGGCCTGATCTAAATTATCCACCCAGGTTTTTGCAAGCAAATTAGAAACAGATAAGCCATAAAAAAATCAAACAACTACAGGCAAATATATTTTGATATGTACTCTTACAATGAAAAACTAGAATACTTTCCCAAAAGATTTCTTTATATTTAAGACCCTAGTTAGCCTCTCATCTTCCAATCGGAAGAAAAGTCCTAGAGAAGAATGGAGACAACATTATCTTCATTTACTTTATCAGTTTAAAGGAAAGCAGCAAAGGTGTATTCAACATATTGCAATTATTTATCACCATGCACTGGTGTGACTATTGATTCTTCTCCTTGGTCAACCAATCACTGTGTTTTATCATCTGGCCTACGACTTAAATCTATCCAGCAAGAACTAAACAAAGATGGTGGAGCAGGCACAAAATAGAAAAGACAATTCAGGAAGAGTGTATAAAATGCGACATTCCTGGAATAAAGAAGAGGATGGTCATAGAGCATCGTCTAGGTCATGTAAAACACTAGGTCAGCATTTCCCTAAATATGTTTCCTAGAATACTTGTCCCACGAGAGGCTCCACTAATAATAGGCTCTGTGGCCAAATGGGTTTGAGAAATATTGCATTCTGTATCTCCCCGACCTCTCTTGCAGGTTTGCAATACACATTAGCACAAAAAGACTCAGGGAAGTCCTTCAGAAGACTGATTTACTTAGTTTAAACCAAGTTACTCACAAATTTATTAAACTGTGGAACATTTTATGTGTATCCCGGCACCTATAAATAGTTCATGGAGTTGGTATTCTGTAGAACACCTAGAAACTTCTTGAGGCAGCAACATAAGACTAGTGGTTGAAGGTAACCCAGAAAAAAAATAATGCTTCAGAGATTAGCCAAGAGGAGGGATTCTCATTGTTTTTCATTTCTGTGACAGACTAGGACATGTACATGGAAGGAAAGGGGCAATGCCATGTTCTCAAATGAGACCCCATGCATGAGATGAGTGCATCAGTGAAAAGTCAACAATTCTCAAACTGAATTAAACTATAAGAAGACAGAGATGGTAAGGACACCACACCATCAACTACTTTAATAGACAAAATAGTCTTTCTGGTAAGCAACCATGTCTAACAGAAATGTTGGAGTACTAATGTATGTTTGCATCTAGGATGTAGCAGGCTTTGGGTGGCTCACTCTACATAGCTAATCTTAATCTCTGATTCATCATGGCAGTTCTAGTAAGTAAACATTATTATTCATATTCAAACATAGGGAAACAGAGCTTCAAAGAGAGTAAGTGAACTTTCACTACCTTTTGATGTATTTGGGGAAGATGGAAGAATGTGGATAGTAAGAGATAGTAAGAATACTAGAAAAAAAGGAAGGAAAGGCCCTAACTTTGTGTAAGGAGGGATGAAAACAGTTATCATCTACTTAGGAAAGGAGCAAGGCTACAGAGGTTGTGGAGGAGTCATCTTGAGGCCCACCTCAGTGAGGGCTTTTGCAATGCACTGGTATAGCATCACTGGGTCTAAGTAATCTACACACAGAAGATGCTTATGCTACATGATGAGTTAATCCCAAATGGTTTCCTGCAGTGTCACTCTCAAATCTTCTGTTTTATTAGCCAGTCAAAAGAATAGTAAGCAAAAATAATTCAAGACTTCCCCAAATTCACAATAAATCAAGAACAAACCCAGGATTCAATGACTGATGAGATACTGAGCATGAAATCAATTGGATTAGGTGGCAAGTCTAGAAGATTTGAGGAGTAAAGAAGAATACATCTATGACTGACAAAGTAATCAAGAGAGTAAGTGGAGAGAGAGAAACACAATAAAAGATGGCACAAGTGAGCAAGATGATATTTTTCTATATTCAATCTCCTTGAAATAGTATGCCTAAGGACAGTCGTTATTGAATGAACCCTATGTCTCCATTTATTATTAGTAAAGAACATATCTTATGCTGCCTCTCTTACTCATATTATCAATAGATTTTGATGTTTTAGCAAGTTACAGTTTCAGCTGTTGGAAAATTCAGAGATCTTTTGGTTACATAGGAGAGAAAATCCTGCTAAAAATGGCATCAGCTAATAAAATAAAATGTAGTTACTTCACTGAAAAGTTCAAGAAAGAATGGTTGCTATCCTAGTTAACCCCAGGAGCTCATGGCTCATATGTTGTCAGTTTTCTCTCTCTCTCTCTCTCTCTTCCCCCCCACCTCTTGTATTTCTTCCTCTCTCGGTCTTTCTTCTGTGCTGGCATCATTCTCAAGCAAGTCTTCTGACAGGAGGCCTCAGACAACCCCAGCTCCCATTATTGCTACAGCTATGAAATAAAGTGGAAAAAAAAAAAGAAGATTCTCTCTCTTAAAAATGCTAACCAAATTCCTGGCATTGAGTCCCATTGCACCAGCCTGAGGAACCTGCTCATCCCTGCACCAAGCACAATGTCCAGGGAATGGGATATGTTGATTGGCCACATGTGCTCCCCTGGAGCTGAGAGGTTGGTCAGCACCTCCGAGAGCCATGAACTAAAGGTAGAGGACAGATTTTCTCCAAAGCAAAGGAGGAGAATGGGTGCCAAGGGCACAAAAATAACAGATGTCCACTACAGAAGACCAATGTAGTCATTTTCAAATTTCACAAGACTCAAATTTAAGGCACTTGGGCCTCAATATCAGTTATCAAGACACACACACATATATATATCTCAAAACATTGTGGAAACATAAAGTATGAAGCAATTTGTTATCCTTGGAAGGGGGCAAAAGAAGCTGTGCGAGTCTTCACAGAGGAAGTGCTCTTTGATCTGGGGCTTGAAGAAGTAGTAGGATCATGGCAAAGGTTATTTGTGCCCACAAAATATGCATGGGCGCCCCAACTGTTCTCAGCCTCCTTTGCATTTAGGTTGGAACCATATGACTGGTTCTGGCCAATGGACTTTGAATGGAAGTGACATATTCAAAGGTTGTTAAAAGCTGTATGCTTCATCCATTTCTCTCATCTGCTTTGGCAGAGTCTGAGGGAGTAGTGTGTTGACATAGTAGAGCCTCAAAATGGAATCCTTGGGTTACTACATGAAAGAGAGTCACCCAGTAAGGACACCCAACTCACAAGGATCTTTGAATGAGTGAGAAAATCTCTGTTGTAATGAGTTACTGAGATTTAGGATTAAGAAAAGATCACCATACAACAAGATGTCTTTTCTGTTTCTGGACGTTAGTCAGAAATCTTGTTTCTTTGTGAAAAAATGATCCCCCCTCAACAGAAACAAGTAACAGTGTTTCCAGGTATTTTAGTCCATATGTGCTGTTATAACAGAGTACCTCAGACTAGGAAACCTATAAACAACAGAAATTTATTTTTCCTACTTCTGGAGGTTGGGAAGTTCAAAACCAAGGTACTAGCTAGCAGGGTGTGTCTGATAAAAACTGCTCTCTGTTTCACAGTGGCATCTCGTTGCTGCATCCTCTGGAGGGGAGGAATGCTGTGTCCTCATGTGGAGGAAGTAATGGAAATGCAAGCGAGTGCTCCCTTCAACCCCAAGCCCTTTTGTAAAGGTGCTAATCCCATTCATGAGGGTGCAGCCCTCATGACTTAATTACCTCACAAAAGCCACACCTCTTAATACTATTGCATTGATGATTTAATCAAGTTTCAACATGAATTTTGGAGGAGAAACCATCATCCAAATCACAGCTGTGGACAATTCAAGGAAAAGTAGGGATTCTAAGCTCAAACATGTTAAAGTTTACAGTAAGTTAACAAGTATTAATTTTCTGAAGAATGGTTTCATTTACTTAGTTATGTATCTTATTCATCAGCTATGGCTGTGAAACAAGCCTGTCAAAAACTCATCGGCTTAAAACCACATTTGCTAACCCTTATGCATCTGAAGGTTGGCTGGGGATTGGATAATCTAAGCATCTCTGCTCTGCATATCTTTCTTCCTCCTTAAACCAGTGAATGAGATATCCAGGTCATTTTCTTATGAAGATGGGATAGGCACATGAAAGCAAATGAAAATGCACAAGGCCTTCTCAGGCCCAGAACTGATACACTGTCACATCTTGTGCCATTAGCCAGAGCAAAGTCACATGGCCAAGCCCAAGTCAAGGGATAAGAAAATGCATTCTACAGATGACAAAGCAATGAAAGTCATATGAATCTCAGGAAGGTAAAGATTTGGGACTAATAACTCCATTTACCCCTTAGGTATTTCACATCACGGCATCAGAACTCATGAAGGCATCAGAAGACATCTATAAGGCCATGCTATGATTGTCCTGAACTATGATATAAAGATAACTACTTCCAAGCTTCAGAACTGTGCTCATTTGGGACATTCAAAAGCCACAGGCGTCTCTCGCAACCTCTCTGGCCTTCTTTGTCCACCAACATGCTTTGTTACGTTATGAACTGCAGGAGTAGTTCAGTAGATCCCCCACAGATCAGAAGTCTGTGTCTGTGTCTTTATTTACCCTGGTGACAAGCAAGGAGATGTAAATAGGCCATAAGGAAAGCGCTTTTTCATTTGCACTACTTCATTCGTTTTGTATTTATAAGATATACAGCCCGGGAAAGCTATAAATAAGAGGCTAGAAACAGCTTGAGGGGCTGGTGATGGAATCACAAATCACCAGAGTTACATCTTCATTGGTACCCTGATGTAGAACCTTTATAATTGCCAAAATATATTTATCTCTGCTCAGGCTACAAAATTTGTATATCACAAGCTAAAACTAAGTGACCTCAACTTTCCTAAAATTTCGATGAAGTTTCATATTGATCAGCCCAAATCTGGGCTGGAGTGGATGCTACTATTTCTTGTCTTACCCAAAGCAGAATTAGCCATTCTGGTGCTTCTGCTTATATGTGTTTGCATGTGTCCTTTTTCTGCTTTTATCTTTATATAACACCCCTAAGTGAGCCAGAAAATGATAGGAGAGCTTAATCCCATTAATCTACTTACCCTAATATAAATTCTTACCAATTGAGTTCCTGCATGATTTATAGTACAAAGTGGGAAAATATGGGGAAGAAGGTGTTGACTCAAAAACATCTCACTTAAAATGCACCTAAGATTGTCTGAAACTTATTCATTTATCGTCTTCATTAGAAAAAAAAAAATGAACTTTCAGATAATCAAGCTGATGTTGTGGATTTGAAAGAATGAGTCATACATTTTGTTGTAAAGGGAAGCTTGGATGCCAGAAGATTTGATTTGGTAGAAGTAAGGAGTCAGAGGGCTCTGAATGGAAAAAATCTGGATATGGCTCCCTAGTGGGGTACAGAAAGTGGGGGCAGACTTGTGGTGAGAAAGAACAATCAACAGAAAAATAAAATCTGCTGAGGGCAGAGATAATTTTACTGTCTTCACAATGTTGGTCAGGCCTCCTCCTGAAAACTGGCTTCATATGGAGCCAGCACTCACTGAACAGGTGCTCTGAGCCAGGCATGATGCTAAGTGTGGGACATGCCTCATCTTATTCACTCTTCACAGTGGCTATTATCATACCATTTCGGATCAGAAAACTGAGGCTTGGGAGAGAGTAAGTGACTTGCCCAAAGTGCCACAGCAAGTACGTGGCAATGGGTGGAGGTGAAAATGGGCACAAGGATTTAACCAAAGCAGCCTGACTCTTACCTCAAGAAAGTGACCACTGTCCTACATTTCCATAATTTTCTTTAAAGAAATGAACGGACCTGGCCATCGAGGTGCTGAGAAAGAGGCGGAAAAAAAAAGCAAACAATGGCAACAACAACAATAAAAATCCAACAAATAATGAGAGAAAAATAATGCTGTACATGGAGTCAGGAAACCAATGTTTTAGTCCTGGCTCTGCCTTAATTATTTGAAAGACAAGATACAGGTTCTCTGGGCTCCAATATCTGAAAATGTTTACAAACAGCATAATGGGATGTTAACAGAGATGTTCTGTTGCCCCAAAATTGATGACAAGCCGTAGAGGACAAAGAGGGGTCAAGTACCCCACATTCTAAAGGGAATCATAAATGATTTGGTCTAGATATCTACACCAGAGATTACTAAAAGGCAGGCAAACAGGCTTTGCTACCTCCAATTATCACCTGTAAAATGCTGTCAGTGTTCCACCCACATCTCCTTGGCATTTACCATTTCCACATACTCCTTCAGCTTTCTACAAAAAGAACCTACACAATTCTGCCTGTGAGTTTTCTCCATCAACAGGAGCATGTTCAGCCTGTGCACAAAACAGCCTAGAAGTACAGAGAGTCATTTCTTCCAGGAGCAGCCCTTAAACAAGAATGGAAAGCAATTGTTAGAAAAATAAACTAGCTCCCTTCCCTTCAGGAAATATCTCCATGAATTTTCACCTGCTTTTATTCTCATTCTGAAATGTCACCTTATATACTTGGGAAACTCCTTAAATTAGTCATAATAGGATTAACTAACTTGTAATTACAAGTAACCCCAAATCTCAGTAACTGTATTATACTGCAGTATACAGTAACTGTATTCATACTGCCATGCAGAAATACCCTAGACTGGGTAATTTATAAAGAAAAAAAGAGGTTTAATGAACTCCCAGTTTCACATGGCTGGGGAGGCCTCACAATCATGGCAGAAGGTGAAGGAGGAGCAAAGGCATGTCTTACATGGCACCATACAAGGGAGTGTGTGTAGGGGAACTGCCCTTTATAAAACCATCAGATGTCATGAGACTTACCACTATCACGAGAACAGCATGGGAAAAACTCACCCCCATGATTCAATTACCTCCCACAGGTTCCCTCCAACAACACATGGGGATTATGGGAGATACAATTCAAGCTGAGATTTGGGTGGGGGCACAGCCAAACCATATCAGTAACTTAAAAAAAATTTCAGTATCTTACCACAACAGAGATTTTCTCACTTATGCAAAGTTCAATGTGAGTTGAGTGTCTTTACTGGATGGCTCTCTTCCATACAATCATCCAAGGATCTCATCTCAAGGCTCTGCTATTTCAACACACAGCTTCCACAGACTCTGCCAAAGTGAAAAAGAGAAATGGATGAGGTACACTGGCTCTTACTTTTGCCTAGAAGCTTGTCACTTCCATTCAAAGCCCATTGGCCAAAACTAGTCACAAGGCTCCAATCTAACAGCAAAGGAGGCTGGGAACTGTTGGTGAGCACATGCATATTTTGCAAGTGCAAATCACCTCTCTCACAACCCTATTCCTCCTTCAAGCCCCAGCTCAAAGATCACCTCCTCTGTGAAGGCTTGCGTATCTTCTCTTGCCTTCTTCCAAGGAGAACAAATTGTTTCATCCTTTATGTTTCCCCAGTGCTTTGATATACATCTCTGATTTAGGCTTCTCAGATCACCTTGTAGTTTTGCTCTTCTATTATTTTGTGAGCCCCGCAAAGGGGAAAAGCGTGCTTGTTTCTTTTTCTAACCCCCATCACAGTGCAGGGAAGTAGCTAGGATTTAATAAATGTTTAGTGAATGACTGAATAAATGAATGAATGATGGCTTCATAAATAGATATAATCTTGTGAATTTCCTGCCATGTCTAATCACTGGGTGTACAATCAACATCTGCAAGAAGCCATCCTTGACTCTTCTGATGTGGAAATGCTCCTTGACTACATTTCTCCTTCTGGGAATGGCAAGGAACCAAAGTCAGGGAAATAGCAGATAACAGTAAAACCCAGGATCAGGAGCCTTGAATTAGTACAGCAGGACTCAGATGCCTAACATAGGTCAGGAATAAAAACTGGACCTCTAGGCATTAACACACTCTCCAGGCTGTCTGCGCTGCTCCCTACTCCCCCACCAAATACATAGTGTGCCCAGCTCAGAGCCCCTAGGGCAGCTGGCATTTCCAAGCCTACCGTCCAAAACTTCATAAGAAGACGTGAGCTGAGCTGAGCTGATCCCCGACTGGCAAGAATAAATGAAGAAACTGGAGATTTCTCAGCTGAGGAGCCTCTGAGAAAAGGAAAAATTTAAGCTTCCTAAAATTCATCACTCTTGCCATATGCTGTGACTTTTCCATTCATACCAGCAATTGTGGGAATTTCAGCTTCTGAATATAACATTGAGAAATTAACTAAGAGTTTATAAATAAGTCCTGACTCAGAGCAAAGCCCTTGTTAATGTTCTTGAAGCCTGTGGGATCTAATGCCCCAGCCAAGGCCCTTGGAGAGTCCCCGCCGGAAAGGAGGCCCTCTTGCCCTTCTGTGACCTTGTTACTGCCCACCTTGCCCTTTCTATGATATCAGACCTGATACTCTCCGGAACTCTCAGCTTGTCCCAAAAGTCAAAACAGATCATGCCAAGACAATAGCTGGGAGAAGGATGTAGAGGATGGCAATGTAGAAGTAGAATCAAAAGTTAAAAGCAGAGGATAGTGCTTTGTGCTCTGACCAAAGTAGGGCCACCCCCAGCATGTGTGGGGCCTCTGACTATATAAGCAATTTGAGTCACCCAGAATTCCTGTGTCAGCACCGTTCTGGTAGCGTGGCCTCACCTGACCCTGCAAAAGACATACCATACTCTCTAGTATGAGTAATCATCTTGCCAGGGTGCTCTCCTAGAACCAGGCCCAGACAATCCCATAGGCACAAATCCTAGAGCTTCTCAGGGCATCTAGTCAACCCCATATGGGAGTTAGAGGGACAGAGCCCTAAGGGGAGCTATAGGAATCAGGCTCTGCTCTAGATGCAGCCATCCAGCCCAGATGACATAATTCTCTAGACTGGCTACATGCTGTAATTGTGAGGCCCAGTGCAAAATGAAAGGGCAGGACTTATTTTAAAATGATTTGGAATTCCAAGGCAGTGGCAGCAGAGTATTAAACTCACGGGGTTCTTCTTAGCATGGGGCTCTGTGTGACTCCTCAGGTTGCAGCTCATTAAGCTGGCCTTGACTGCTGGCCTTGGTTGGTTCCAGGCACTAGAGAAAGACTTAGAAAATTTTAAGGAAGGCACCACAAAGTGTGGGCCCCCTGAAACACAGGGACTGGGATGAGGTCAAGGTTGTCTGACTCCAGTGAAATACTGGGCCAAGATTACAGAGATAAGGTGCAATATTAAAAGTGATTTACCACTATTTGTCCCCAAATCCCCAGATGTCAAGGAACTCATGATAGAAAATGACTGAGGACTTCATAATGCACTTACCCAGTAGAGTAATACATAGCCATCAAAAGCAATGTTTACAAGAGACTTCTAATAATATAGGGTACAATTATTGCAATATAATGTCAAGGGAATTAAATATAGTCACAATTATGTAAATATGGATGCATTTGAAATAATACTAGTTTAAAATAGAGCATAATCTCAACAGTGGGTAATCCTGGGTGGAAATAATACAGGTGAGGTTTATTATCTTCTTTATATATTTCTGTTTTCAAATTTTCTCCAATGAACAAAAATGAATTTTATAAGGAAAACAAAATTTCAAAGACATTAATGAAATATAGCTACAAATTATAACTATGTATGGTACCTAAAGACATCTTCTGATGAGTCCTAGAAAAACTTTATTATGAAGTTTTATAACTGAACTATATGCTATTTAGAGTGTTCTTTCATTTCTACATGGTAAGAAATGTACATTACTTTATTTTCTAATTTTTTAACTATTTAATGTTACTTTAAATAATACTAATTTTTATAAGCCATTTTTATAGAATAATATTAAACACTAAAGGAAAAATCATATTTTGAGCACTTGGCAAGCCAATTTACCAAATGTCAACCTATCCTCCTCTGTCCCTTGAAGGGAGTCATGTCGCTATTCTAAATATAAAAACTATCGTCATCCAGAGCAGTTGAGGACCTGGAAGATAGGTATTGAGACACACATGTAACAGAGCAAAAATTTACATAATCTGAGGCATACTAAAATTATAATTTTCTCTGTTTTTCTATATCTGACCTTTATTTCCTCATGAGCTCCTTCACCCCATTTCCATAAAATTATTAGATGAGAGAAAAAGGGAAAGTTGTTTTTGCCAGTTGGATACTATTCAGTCCCCACTAATTTAATACAGTCCCTTTCAGATTTGCTCAGTATAAACTCAAATTTTTAATACCCTTACTTACAAAAGCTCAGTTAAGAAAAATAAGAGACATGGAGAATTTCTTGAATATAATAGGAATATTGATTACTGTAGGTCCTACAAACCTAATCTTTGGATTAAGCAGATGGAAATTAAGCTGGAGATGTTGTTCTGAAATACTGTTGAGAGTTTTTGCTGCCCTTGCCTTGCTGTTACTCCATTAACCCCTTTGAAGGCAGGCAAAAGAAACAACTCTAAATGAGATTTATTTGGTTAATGTAGGGACAGTGAGAACCAGATGTCAATTAGGAAATCCTCAAAGATACATTTCTCTTGGGTATCTACTTGAAATAATTAATTTGTTTTGTCTTATGAACACATTGACCATAGAAAGGATCTTCTCTTTGCTGTGGCTGCTAGGAAACTCAGAGACAAATGTATAGGTCAGCTTTAATAAGTACAAATTTTATGCCATGTATTTTAGTTCACTAACCCTACATTTAATTTCAACTGCCTTTTCATTCCCTTAATTTTTTTAGCCTGAGCTTTCTTCACTATTTCGTTTTTACCTCCCATCCTTTGTAAACCACTTCAAAATTGTTTTGAAACCATGAGTCTCCCCTTGAATATCCAGCACTGTCACAATCACAACAGAGCTCTACCTTAAAGCATAAGGTACATTCTCTTGTACATACTGCTATTGAAGGTCGTTTCATAAATGATGTCTTTCCCACTGGACTGTACTCCTAAAGAGCATAAGCTATGTCTTACTATGTGGCATCTGGCACATAATAAGCAGTTTTCAAATGTTTGCTTGACAGCATGAATGCCAGGGTGGGAGAATGCTTTAAAGATGATTGAGAAAATGTGCATTGTTGTATTTGTTGCACATGACAGTTTGCTTTAAAATATTGTGATAATCTATTATCATAAGATCGCTGTATAAAAACAGGATGAAATTTTAACATCAGATTTTTCAGTGCTACCCACAAAGTCTTGTTCTGCAAAATGATTGTCTGGCTGTAAACATGTTTGATGATCTTGATTCATTGTGAATGCAAACATGTATCTCCATGAGGCAGGTCCCGTTGAATCTGCTGGCAACTTGAAGATCTTTTCTTCAAGTCACAAAGTCTTTAAGCAAAATGCTTTAGTGTTTGAGTTAACACAAAACAAGCAAATCTTTTCTATGGGGAAGCTAGCTCAGTCTAAAAAATTATACTCAGAAACCCCTTAGTGACTGTGAAAGCCATCACCTCGGTAAGGCCTAAATCCACAGCTTCTGTGCCCCCTAAGCTTTATAATGGTTTCCAAACACTACAATAATAGTCGATGTCTTAGACTTGCATAATACTTTATAACCTCCCAAACTTTTACCAGGTACCTAATAATACAAAAATGAGAGCCATTTGTAAACATTCACCATATGCCAGGCACTAGGGTGAGCACTTTACATATATTTATCAGGGAAAACATTGAAATTAATAATCACCCCTTCTCCTGCCTGCAGTGGAGAGTAGATTCCCAGGACCCCCTTTATATGCTGAGAGAAGATGATGTGTAAGGTTGCAAATGAGGAAGATGATACAGAGCTAAATCACTCCCTGGAAAAAAAGGGGCAGACAGTCCCAGAGGACGGTATAGGAAGCTGGTGGAGCTCAAACAGCCAAGGAGACAAGAAAGAATTCAGAAAGATGGTCTGAAGTAAGAAGAGAGGTGAGAGCTGGAGAAGGACGTAGCAGCTGCCATGGGGAAATAGATGAAATGCTTAAATGTGACAATTAAAATGTTTTGTGGTGCAATGTGCAATGTAGTCCCTTCTAAGAACTCTGCAGAAAAAACAAAACGTGTGAGGAGTCTCAATACAAAAACCCAAGTGAGATGTGTGAACAGGATATGAATATGAAAATATGCCCAGGTTATATAGATTCACTGTTGAATTTATCTCTTTCTAAGATCCATTACTCTAGACCTGGTATCAGCAACCTATAGACAGCCTGTGGGCCAAATCTGGCCAGCCTGGTTTTGCAAACAAAGTTTTACTGGAATGCAGCCATTCCTATTCATTTTAAGTATTGGCCATGACTTATTTCGTGCTACAATGACTGAGGTGAGTAGTTGTGACCGAGTCAGTATGGCTGACAAAGCCTGTCTTACTTACTATCCGGCTCTTTACAGAAAGTTTTTCAACCTCTGCTCTCAATTTCCAAATAAGAAATATAGAAGGATCAGTGAAAGGAAAAACATTTTATCAATTAGGTTAATGGTGTTGGAGAAATTTTAGTCTGCAAACCTGATTTTAAGATAAATTCACTGTTTCTTTGGCCAAGTTTTTCTATCTGTAAAATGGTATTAATAATACACACTTCACAGAGTTATTGGGAGACTCAAATGTAAAATTATTTTTTAAACATGCTTTGCAATTCATAAACCTTAGAGAAATGTCAGGCATTGCTGATAATGGCTCAAAGTGGTTACTTTGTAAATAATAAACTCTATAGAAGCTTCAGGTTCTCTCAGAGAGAGAGAAATCCCTGGACAGGAAGAAGCTGAACAAAGGGCTTTGCCTTTCTACTGGACTTATAAGTACACTACTTTATGTCTTAAAAGTTGCTGTCAAGAGTTTAGTCTGAAATTTTCCTCTGTGGGCACTTCTCATTTTCTTGAAGTCCATCACTTATGAAGTTCAATTTACACACAGGAATTTCACCAGACTAAGGAATAAATATGAAAAGGTAATATGACTATAAAGAAAACTAGGTGTGCAAGCAATGAAAATGAAGCCATCATAGTGACTTAAGCATGAGAAGGCTAATACTGTTTTAGTCTTTCAGTTAATAAAGGGTGTTCATAAAATTCTTATTTTTTTAACTTTTGGAGTTTATCTTGTAGGTGTGTGAGACAATCTGCCAATATCATTTGAAAGCAAACCCATAAATGCTTTTAAGACAAATAGAATATATCTCTGCAGAACTGCCATCCATCACGACATGAGGCTCAGATGATCAGTTTATTCTTTCAGTCTCATGAAGGCTAACTGCCTTAAGTTCTATTGTGAAATACAATTGTGTTGCATCAACAAAGTCTTTAAGATGCTCCTATGAAAGATTATAGATCAACTTAACAAGTGGGCAAGCAATTGATCCACCTTTCTCCAAATGACATTTAAGGGCTTATTTATTAGTTTTAGGATAGCTAAAATAGATAATTATACACTTTCACATAACCATCCATCTTCCCTGTTGCCCATTTGCTCCTGAAAGATACAACAGTCTCCTTGTTGATTTGTCATTGATGAAATCCATTTCAGTAAATTTCATCCAAGTAGAGGTTAAAATGTTGTGCACTACACTCTTCTGGTTGAGGGCAGAAAATTTTCATCTCATAACTGATATAGACTTCAATTTGCCAGCCATCTAGCAGTCATCTTTGCAATTATAGTTGCCATGTTTTTATTACTGGGCTTGGAAAAAGAATAAATGGCACATTATAGAGTTGTCTTTACCTACTTTAATAAATTTACTTTTAAACGGTATTCAGAGGATACCTCGCATATCTTTGATCTAAGGCGTAAAAGAAAGATAAAACTTGTGTAATACAAAGGGAACCCCATGGGACTAACAGACTTCTCAGCAGAAATCTTATAAGCCAGGAGAGATTGGGGGTTTATTTTCAGCATTCTTAAAGCAAAGAAATTCCAACAAAGAATTTCATATCTCACCAAACTACACTTCAAAAGTGAAGGAGAAGTAAAATTATATCTGGGTAAGTGATCAATAAGGGAATTCACTACCACTAGATCAACCATACAGGAGATCCTCAAGAGAGTTCTAAACATGGAAATGAAAGAATGATACCTGCTACCACAAAAACACACTTAAGTGCATACTTCACAGACCTTATAAAGCAACCACACAATAGAAACTACAAAGCAACCAACTAACTTCATGATAGGATCGAAACCTTACATATCAATATTAACTTTAATACAAATTCCCCCTTTAAAAATCACAGGGTGGCAAGGTGGATAAACAAAAAACATGACCCACCTGTCTGCTGTCTTCAAGAGACCCATCTCACATGTAATGAAACACACAGGCACAAAGTAAAGGGTTGAAGAAAGATCTATCACACAAACAGAACACATAAAAAAGCAGGGGTCACTATTCTTATACCACATAAAGCAGACTTTAAACCAATAACAGTAAAAAGGACAAAGGACACTACATAATGATAAAGGGTTTAATTCAACAAGAAGACTTAACTATCCTAAATATATATATACACCCAACACCAGAGCACCCAGAGTCAGAAGCACTTCTAGACCTCTGTTAGTTCGACATACACAGATCAATAAATGTGGTTCTCCACCTAAACAGAATTTAAAAAACAAAAACCATGTGATCATCTCAATAGATGAGGAAAAAGCGTTTGGTAAAATCCAACATCCCTTCGTGTTAAAAGCCCTCAGCAAACTAGGCATCAGAGGAATATACCTCAACATAATAACTGTCTATGACAAAGCCATAGCCAGTTTTATATTGAATGGGTAAAAACTGGAAGCATTTCCCTTGAGAACTTGAACAAGACAAGGATACCCACACTCACCATTCCTATTCAGTGTAGTACAGGAAGTCCTTTCCAGAGCAATAAGGCAAGAGAAAGAAATAAAAGACATCAAAATAAGAAAGGAAGTCAAATTATCTCTTTACTGGTAATATGATTCTATACATAGAGAACCCTAAAGATTCTACCAAAAGCCTCCTGGAATTGATAAAAATCAGTAGCATTTTTATACATCAATAACATTCAAACCAAGAGCCAAATCAAGAATGCAATCCCATTTACAATAGACACACACACACACACACACACACACACACACACACCCCTAGGAAAACATATCCCCAAGGAAGTGAAAGATCTCTACAAGGAAAACCACAAAACACTACTAAAATAAATCAGAGATGACAGCAACAAATGAAATAGCATTCCATGCTCACAGTTTGGAAAAATCAATACTGTTAAAATGGCCATACTGCTCAATGCAATCTACAGATTCAATGCTATCCCTGTCAAGCTACCAACATCGTTTTCCACAGAACTAGAAAAAAAAAATTCTAAAATTCATATGGAACAAAAACAGAGCCCAAATAACCAAAGCAATCCTAAGCAAAAAGAAAGAAGCCAGACGCATCACATTACCCAACTTTAAACTATCCTATAATGCTACAGCAACCCAAACAGTATGATACTGGTACAAAAAGAGATGCAGACCAATGGAACAGAATGGAGAACCCAGAAATCAAGCTGCATACCTACAGTCATCTGATCATCAACAAAGTTGATGAAAATAAGCAATGGGGAAAGGGCTCCCTTTAAATGGTGCTTGGATTGCCTGCTAGCCATATGCAGAAGAATAAAACTGGACCCCCCCTACTTTTCACCATAGACAAAAATTAACTCAAGATGGATTAAAGATTTAGATGTAAGACTTCAAACTGTAATAATCATAGAAGAAAACCTAGGAAACACCATTCCGGACATTGGTCTTGGGAAAGAATGTATGATTAAGTCCTCAAAAGCAATTATAGCAAAAACAAAAATTGACAAGTGGGACCTAATTAAACTAAAGCGCTTCTGCACAACAACAAAAAAAGCTATCAACGGTGTAAACAGACAAACTACAGAATAACAGGAAATATTCACAAACAGTGCCTCAGACAAAGGTCAAATATTCAGAATCTATAAGGGACTCAAACAAATCACAAACAAAAACCAAACAACCCTATTAAAAAATGTGTGAAGGACGTGAACAGACAATTCTCAAAAGAAGACATATATGTGGCCAACAAGTATATGAAAAAATGCTCAATATCACTAATCATTAGGGAAATGCAAATCAAAACCACAATGAGATGCCATCTCACAACAGGCAGAATGGCTATTATTAAAAAATCAAAAAATAACAAATACTGGTGAGGTTGCAGAGAAAAGGGAATGCTTAAACACTGCTAGAGGGAATGTAAATTAGTCCAGCCACTGTGGAAAGCAATCTGGAGATTTCTCAAAGAACTTAAAACAGAGGAACCATTTGGCCCAGCGATCCCATTACTGGGTATATATCCAAAAGTAATCATTCTACCAAAACCACACATGCACTCATGTTCATCACAGTATTCTTCACAATAGCAAAGACATGGAATCAACCCAGATGCCCATCAATGGTAGATTTAAAAATGTGGTACATATTGTGCAACCATAAGAAAGAATGCAATCATGTCCTTTGTAGCAACACAAATGCAACTGGATGTCATTATCTTAAGTGAATTAAGTGAATTAACACAGGAACTGTATGTATTTGCATATACTACATACATTACATAGCAAATCATACTACCCAAGACCAGGAGGTGTCTCTTGTTTTATTTTGATCTTTTATGTACTTTAATGTAATTATATAGTCATCCATAGTGGTATCATGGATTCATTTGTAACTTACTGTTTGAGCAAATACAAAGTATGTATTTGTAACTTAACTTACTTTCTGAGCTTTGTCATGTTTTTTGTATGTTCCTATATTAATGTACCACATGTTCTCATTTATAAGTGAGTGGAAGCTAAACAATAGGTACTCATGGACATAAAGATGGCAACAATAGACACTAGGGACTACTAGAAGGAATAGGGAGGAATGAGGACAAAGGTTGAAAAACTAACTATTGGGTACTATGCTCAGTACCCAGGTAGTGGATTCACTTTTACCCCAAACCTCAGCATCACGCAAGATACCTAGGGAACAAACCTGCATATATACTCCTTGAATCTAAAATAAAAGTTGAAATTATAAAAGAAAAAAAAAACATGCATTTTAAAAATGTACAATAATTTTATGATGAATCAATATTTATAATTACCACTGTTCCTTCATATCTCAGAATTATCTTTTCTCAGGGAAATCTTTCAAATGGAGACAGGCTGGAATCATTTTTTAAAACTCAAAATAATCTTTTAGCACAATGAATGGTAGTTCCCAAACATGGCTGCCCATCTGAATAATCTGAGAACTACTAAAGATTCAGATTTCCAAATTCACTTAACCAACCAAATCAAAATCTCTGGGGGAGTTGGATACCAGTCATTTTTATTTTTAATGAAGACCCCAGGGGCTCTTCTCAGCCAGTTTAACACAAGTCTGAGAACTGCTTTGGAAAGCACCTGGTTCAAACAACACTAAATGACACATCATTGTTCCAGAAGACTGACCTTGTACTGTTGAAGAAAGACAGCACATGCTGAACATGGACAGTTCAAGGGAAAGACAAAGCTCAAACAGTAAGTTACAAATGAATCCATGACACCACTATGGATGACTATATAATTACATTAAAGTACGTAAAAGATCAAAATAAAACAAGAGACACCTCCTGGTCTTGGGTAGTACGATTTGCTATACAAAGATGTCGGTTCTCCCCAAATGCAATTCCAATTGTTATTCTAAAATGTATATTAAGGCCAGGCACAGTGGTTCAAGCCTGCAATCCCAGCACTTTGGGAAGCCAAGGCAGGCGGATCACCTGAGGTCAGGAGTTCGAGACCAGCCTGGCCAATATGGTGAAACCCTATCTCTGCCAAAAATACAAAAATTAGCCAGGTGTGGTGGCAGGCACGTGTAATCCCAGCTCCTCAGGAGTCTGACACAGGAGAATTGCTTAATCCCAGGAGGCGGAGGTTGCAGTGATCTGAGATCGCACCACTGCATTCCAGCCTGGGCAACAGAGTGAGACTCCATCTCAAAAAAAAATACATAAATAAAATAAAATGTATATTAAACACTGTTCATTTGAAAATTAAGAGAAAAAGTAGGGGAGGGGTGCACTGGCTCTACCAAATATTAAGATGTATAATAAAAACATAACAATTGAGAGTAATATGCTACTGGTACAATAACAGACAAAGCTCTATGGAAAAGAATACAGAATTGAGATAAAGAAATATATCTGTAAAATTCAAATTCATGGGAACAGAGAGCCTGTATAGTAAATCATATTGGGAAATTTGTCCACTCTATTCCAAAAAATAAAACTGGATTCCTTCCTGACACTATCTACAAAGTAGATATCGGGTAGATTAAAGTCCTAGATATGAAAGGTAGAAGTATAGATTTAATAATGTCAAAGAATATCTTTAGGATCTAATCATGGGGAGAAACTTCTAAAATAAAGCACAAACCATCAGGCCAAAATTAATTAATTTAATTCCAACAAAATTAAGGTTATGAATTCAAGTAAGAAAATGATGGACAAAGGTAATAGACACATGACAGGCCAGGCACGGTGGCACACGCCTGTAATCCCAGCAATTTGGGAGGCCAAGGTAGGTAGATCACCTGAGATCAGGAGTTCGAGACCAGCCTGGCCAACATGGTGAAACCTCATCTCTACTAAATACATAAATTAACCAAGTGTGGTGGCGGTAGCCTGTAATCCCAGCTACTTGGGAGGCTGAGACAGGAGAATCACTTGAACCTGGGAGGCAAAGGTTGCAGTGAGCTGAGATTGCACCACTGCACTCCAGCCTAGACAACAAGAGCGAAACTCCATCTCAAAAAGAATAAAATAAAATAGACACATGACTGTCTGAGGAAAGAGAGTTGCAATGATTTACACCGTCAAGGAACTAGTATACAGGATGTATTTTTTTAAAAAGAAGAGAAAACTCTTAAAAATCAAGAGGAAAACTTCATGAACCCCAGTAAAAAAAAAATGAGAAAAATATATGAATAGATAATTATTAGAAAATAAAGCATAAACACATGAAAAGAAATTAAAACTAATTAATCAATAGAGAAAGGCAAATTATAACTATGAGATATTACTTTACATCAAGAAATTGGTAAAAAATTAGAAAACAGGATAATGACAAGTGTTGGAATGTGTGGCTAAGGAATTTTCATGCAGAGTCCATGCAGAAGGTACACCATTACTGGAGAGCCATGTAGCTGTGTAAGCAAATTAAATTTAGTCATAACCTATGAACCAGCATGCTAGCTCCTAGGAATGTTCCAGAGTAATTTCCACACAAGTCAATAAGAGTGCATACATGAAAATATTCATGACAGCATTGCTTATGGTGATGGGAAATTGGAAGCAATCTAGCTGTTCAACACCAGGAGAGGCAGAAGGTCAATGTGGAATATTATGCAGCAGTTACGATCAACAGGCAGATGTGTACAGAGCCACATGTAAAGATATTAAAAACACAGTGTTGAACATAAAAGGAAAAAGAGAATAAGGTTTATAACACAATACTATACATGTAAAACTTAAAATCCATGTTTTAAAACAACAATACACATTTTATAAGAACATATAGAAATAAAAGAATACACATCAATCATTTTAACATGTTTGAGGGAAATGGGGAAATGGCAATAATTAGGAAGGAAGGATGGGAAGGACCTTGCACTACAAATGAGTATAGTATCCTATGAAATGTGAAATATGAATAAATGAATTATCTGAATCTGGTGGTGAAGAAAGAGAAATATATATGTGTATAAAGATCCTAAGCAACTGAGATCCTCTGTGAGAGTCTTTGCATCTGAAATTCTTAATAAGCCAAAGCAGTTGCAAATAAAGGTAAATGTGAGTTTTAGCAAATACACATGGTGTGTAAGATCACCCAGGTCTGTAAATCCCTTCCACCTTGACCACTGCATTCATTGAGAAGGCCCAGGAATTGTCTCATTCCTTGCCCAGTGGCCTTAGAGCTGGATCCTTATCTTTCATCCCTCTGTATGTCTGTGAATAAATATATACATTATTCTTGTTCTTTTAATTCTGTAACCTCTTCAGAGCAGTTAAAAATTATGTTAAAAACTCATTAACTTTGACGAGATATTGATGATGCCAGCGGTTAATTACGAGCCAGCTGGTGTTATGGCAAGAATTAAAAAGTTAAACATTGGAAGTTTTTTTTTGTAAAAAAAAAAAAAAAAAGCCACACTGCGTTCATACGGGGGATTGTCGAGACAGCATCATTCGCTGATGACTTTACAACACAGGTCAACAAGAGATCTGTGGTCGAACAATGAAATTGCATCCCCTTTACTCCATTACAGTACTGGCGTCTTCCAGATTCTCCCTCGCTGAGAAAATAAAAAGTAAGGGCTATAAATTCCCATGCTTCATGGTGTTAATTGATTGCAAGCTGGGGTCAGAAAGACATTTCTCCCCAAGGAGTACTCCTGCACAATTTAGAGGCACTGTGGGGGTTCTAACATGCCTAGAAAGCATTAAGCAGTGGTCATTGTCAGGTACCAAGTAGCAAAATTTAGTGTGCTTTCTGTTTGTGCTCACAAGGGAAGCCTGAAAGTGTTGAGGGGTAACCACCTCCTCAAAAGTGAGAGCATTTTATAAACCTGTTACCCAATGAGGTCTTTCCTTTTGTAACCAATAAGGTCTAGTTTTTGAAAGAGAAAACAGATTTTAAGCCATAGTCATGGTTTTTTAAAAGAAGGAAAATAAACTAAAAGAAAAAGTCTACCTTGTAATGTATAAATAAAAAGAGTATAGGATGGGTCATTTAAAACAAGGATTTAGGGTGCTGATTCTGGGGTTTATCAAACCTCTCTTAAGCAGGAAAGTAGCCTGACTTTACTGAAACAATAAAAGCCTCTCGGTCTCATTTGTAATATGGGCATTGTATTTGTACCTGTGTCATCAACTTTGTAATGATTAAATGAGATGACCCACATAGGATACTTAGCACCATCTGAGGAGTGCAGGAAACACACAAGAAATATTTCTTTATTATTTATTTATTTCCCAGGTAAGCAGTAGAATGCAGGACCTGGAATCAAACTGCAGCAGTTTACTTCCTGGCTTTGCCTCCTATTCCCAATGACACTGGGTGATTTAGAGGGCCTTGTTTAGCTCAACCTCCTTATCAATAAAATGGGAGCAATAAGAGTATGTATCATATAGCATCACATTAGGATTAAATGAAATAATCCATACAAAGCATTAGCATATTTTGCACCTAGTGATCCCTCCCTAATGTTAGCTATTACTTATTGCTATTATCATTACTATTATCATTAATACCGTTGCTATATGAATAACCCTTTATCGATGCTAGTGGCAGCCAGTAAGAATCGACAAACTTTGTGGCACTTTGAAATGCCCATAGAAAATGCATGAAAATAGAGATATAAAATCACTCTCTCCAAAGACCTGAAAGGGGTCGGAGCAGAATGTGAACACTTATTTTTAGCACCTTTGGTTCCTACTCCTCTGTTTAAGAACCTATGTCTCCAGCCTTCTCCCACCCAAGCCTCATCTTGTGGGAATGATGGGCAGCCTGTGAGCTGTGCTGAGTGGTTTTCCCACTAATTACCACTGCCCTCTCCTCCCCAGCCCATCTGCAGCTTGCATTTCCCCTAGTCAGGAATGGCCGGGTGTGCCGCTCCCTAGCTGAGAACCTAATGGTGGATCAGACCATTACCATCTCTCACCCATCAGTGAATGATCATTATTGTTTACTCTCTTCTCTTTTTATGAGGAGCACAGTTACCAAGATGGTTTTCTTTTCTTGTTTCCCATGAGGCTCTTTATTTTATAGACCTGCTCTCAACTTAGCACAGCTTTATTCTGTACAAGAAAACTACTCATCATTTAAGGATGTTCAACATAAAAAAGTTTTTCTTTTCTCCTGCAAATCAAAATGTTCAGCCCAAGCCTTACTGATCTTGACCCCCCTCATTTCTGTAAATACAAACCTTCCAAACTCATCTCAGAACATTTGCTTTTTTCTCTACCTATTCCATATGGCTTCTCTCTCCTAATGTTATTTCATTTTGAGAAACTGAAAGGAGGCGGGTTTGTGTGGGAAATGCCATGAAAAATGAAGCTTATTATATTGTAAATGCTAATTAGTTTGGAACAATGGGGTAAATACTTGCCCAAAAAAAATGCCTTTGTTTCCTTAGAGGTCATAGAAATTACCTTATCTTATTCCCCCATTGATGGCCTTTATATGCCTGAATAATTAAATACATTGAACCACAAACAATCTGTGTCTAAACTCAGAAAAAAAAACAACCAATTACAGTTGGTTGAAAGATCATCCTAAATTCTTCCCAATTCTGTTCTCAGTATAATTTTTTTGTATTTTCTGAATTTTTTAAATTGTGAGCATGTATGACTTTTATAATCAGAAAAAAATCTTTTTAAAAACTCTTTATTAGTAAAGTTGAAAGAGGTAGACAGACAATCTCATTAAACCAATGCTCTGCTCTTCCCTGCTTTTCTGCATATATTGGGGTGTGATTGCTAATAGCAGCAGTGCCTGACTGTTTGTGTCATGGACTGGATTTCGGAAAGCTTACAATATAATCTCTCTGCCAAGAATCCAGTATCACATTTTTAGCTTACTGTTTGGGGTCTCATGTTTTCGCACTCCAACTCTTGACTCATTGTATGTGTGTACGCACACTTTGTTCCAGACTGTCTGTCAGAAGAACACTTCTTCCTAAATGAAGAAAAGTGTTTCTGGTGAATGCCAAGATTATATGAGGAATCATAGTGCAGAGTTGCTATTTCTTTGTTCCTGCTGCTTAATTGCTTTAAAGACAAAAATCAAGGGCAAGTGTGCTACTAAAAAAACCTTTTGTAGGGCACCCACCACTTGTACATTTCGAAAGATCACAAACTGCATTTTGCCAACTTTTGATCAAGGTGACAAATCTTGGCTCAGAAAAGAAATTCAGCGATGTGTCAGCCCATCAATAAGCTCTAAAGAAAAGTAATTCATTTTTAATGGAAATTGTGTTTACAAAATAGACTAGGTATATAACCAAACTCTAAGAGGAGATAACTCACCCTGGCAAATAGGCTGCATACCTAATACAGGAAAATAAAAGTGAAGCAGAACACATTGTACTTACGAAAATGAAGTACATGCAACATTTTATAGTTACTACAACAGTAATTCTACATCATACAGAAGCTTTCATGTTCAGCCTTGATTTAGATTCAAGAAGCAGAAGAAAAAAGTTGGGAAAGATGGAAAAGGAATGGAGCCATTATATTAAGTAAAATTTTATGCTTATTTTTCAAAAATCTTTAGGCCAATGCAAGCTCCTTTTAGTCCCTAGAATTCATTGGGTCTTTGCCAATTTCTAACCTCCACTGGCCTAACTACTTTTGTTCCTTAATAAATGTTATTATTCCCATTATATATATTATTAAGATATTTTCTAATTTATTTTGTTTCTGTCCTTTAATCTGCATTTTACTATAATCCTATAAGCAAACAAGGCAGAGCCAATTGGCAAATGCAAAAAACAAGGTACCAAGGAGCTCTGCTCCCTGCCTAAAAAGACTGGAGTAATCCTTACAACTCTTGGTACTCACTACCACCATTTGCCAAATGAAGAAACAGATGAATGATGCCACCATTTGACCTAATGAACTTTAGCTTTCCCAAATGTATTCAGTTTTTACCACAAACTCAGAACAAAGGGAATAAACAGAGTCCTTGGAAAAAAACACAAACAGAAGCCAAAGCCTTATTAATCTACAATAATTTTCAAGGCCGGAATAGCGAAAAGAGACATATATGCAGGATAACCAGTGAATATAATTGAGATCACCAAAAATGTTTGAAAATATTCCAAAGATCTAAGCAACAAAAACAGAAAGAAAGGAAAACTAAGAGTCAAAGCAGGAGTTTGAGGAAGGTAGATCTGAAATAAAAACACATGGTGCTGAAAATAACACGGTTATGAGTTTATGTCCTACTGGGATCATTCATGCTCCAGCTCCTAGCTCCTAGCATATAATTGATGCTTAATCATTTTTGATGAGGAATTTAATGCATTATCTCCTCTCTCAGTGAATCTAGATATAGCAAAATAACCAACATTGAAACAAATAATTGTTACAACATAATCTCAATAATAATAGCTACCAATTTTTGAGCACTCACCAGGCCTAAGATTCTTACATATATATATAAATTCGCTACGTATTCACAATGATCCTATAAGATAGGGCATATTAACAGTCTCACCTTACAGATAACTAAACCGAGGCACAGAGTCACGCAGATGGCGAGCTATAAAATTGGGATGAGAATCCAACATTGGTAACTGTTAGTACCACTTAGTGTAACAACATTCTGTGCTATGATGGGAGGATGCTGTGTATTAAATCATGTCCACTGGTAGATTGAAAAAAACAAAGTCACAATTATTCATTCCCCTGTCTCCATATTCTTCCCAATTGACTTTGTATTTCCTCCCAGCAAGAGGTAGAATCTGTTTCCCCAACCAATGAATCTGGGCTGGCCTCATGACTTGCTATGGCCAATGAAATGTGATGAGAGTGACAGGTGTTTCAGTTCTAAGCCTAGGACCCAAGAGACCTTACTTCTGTTCATTTTCTTGGGACCCTGCCATTGCCATGCGGGCAAACCTGGGATAGCCTGCTGGATCATCATCACATGGAACACAACTGAGTCAGCTAATTAATCCCAGCTGAGGCCTAGAGATGTGAGAAAGTTTCTCCAAGATCAGCAAAACCTCCTAGCTGACCGGCAGCTGATGGCAGATGCATGAAAGGATGCAGGTGAGATTAGAACTGCCCAGCTGAGTGCAGCCTAAAGGGCCAACTCATAGAAGCAGGAGCTAAATAAATAGTTATTGTTTGGAGCCACTGTTTTAAGGTGGTCTGTCACATAGAAATGACTAAGTGATACATCCACTACATCAAAATCTGCTATGATCATGCTTAACTTTTTTAAAAGGCACACTAATGATCTGAAAGGGGGAATGTGCCTTAGAATTGCCAAGATAAAAATATTTTTGGAAGGCCAATATGACAAACTATTAAGGTCTTATGGCAGGACAATCTCAAAGACATAATCCAAATAAATTGAGACAAGGGGCATAGTTCCTGTTTAGTTATGTGGTAAGCTGTTTCTAAAATTGTCCCCAGTAATCTTCAACTTCCCTTCAGAGTCTCCTACAAAGCTGCAATCAAGGTATCAGCTGGGTCTATTGCCTCATCTGAAAGTTCAACTAGGGGAGGATCAGTTTCCAAGCTCAATATAACTGCTGGCAGGACACAGTTTCTCAAGGATTATTGAACTGAGGACCTTAGTTCCTCACTGGCCATTGGCCAGAGGCTACCCTATGTCCTTGCCTTTTGGACCCCCCTGTAGGGCAGTTCACAACATGGTAGTTTGCTGTTGCAGAGAAGGCATGTGAAAGGAGTCAAGAGACAGTACAAGCACGGTGAAAGTCGCAGTATTTTTATTACCTAATCTTGACATTGATATTTCATCATTTTTGCCATACTCTATTCATTAGAAGCAAGTCACTGGGTCCAGCCCAGGCACAAGAGAGGAATTTACACAAAGGCTTATAAATACCAAGATTTGGAGATCACTGGGAACCAGTTTAGAAGCAGCCTACTACATAACAGAATTCTAGGAAATCATGAAGATGGGAATTTTGTAAATGGACTTATGGATCAAATCTCAAAATGCTAGGCCACAGGAACCAACTTTTGAAAGTTGAGGAAAGAAGTTTTTTAATTCAAGTCAAACAGTGATCTTATTGTCCCAAAAGTATAACAAAGGATGAAACTATAAATAAATTTTAAAATGCTTAGGAAAATTCTCAGATGCTGGTTCTATAATGGAATATTAAGGGGGGGGGGGTGTGTAAGAACTGTGGGCAGCCAATTCCTAATGTTTTCAGAGTAACATCAAGAAAGACAACCTTAGCTCCCCGCAAAACGTTCCTCAGAGGCAGGCAAGATGGACCATTGGCCTAATCCGTTGTGGCATTTCTTATATCCTTATGCATAACACCATGTGGGAATGCAATAAAAATTTAAACAAGGTACTAGAGTTCAACAAAATAGGAGGATGCGGCTTTTGAACATGGCATTCCTACATGGTCTTTAAGACATTTGATGTGCCAGTGCTCTTTTATATTAGTTCTATCCACAGAAGCTCTTCTAAATCACAGCTTCAAAAAGCATGTCTTAGTTCCTCACAGAATTAAGGAGACAAAAACAGGGTTTTGTAGAGTATTACTGTTAAAGAGAGGAGGAAAATATCTGACTCCATGTGACAGGGCTCTCTTTTATACCTACATTATGTTCAAGTGTTTAAAATGGCAAAGCCATCTACTTTGCCCTCAGGCAATGTCTAAGTAGATATTTTAGGCATACACTTGGGGTTTGGGGGGATTTGTTTTCCTCAAGTTTATAAAGGCAAAAATGAGGTATATATTCAAGTTTATGCTTTACAATACACATAGTAGGGCAAATAAATGTTCCTTGCTAATGCAATAGCACTTAATTAGAAGATAAACATCCTCAGTAAAAAGAATGAATTTAAAAGTTTCTGCATAAGCAGAGTCTACATTTTGACGTTGTAAGAGCAGTAGTTTCTGTCAATCAACCTGAATTCTCTTTAAGCCTTAAACATATAAGTCACATTGAGAGGGTTATGCATTTCACAAGTGGATTTATATATAAATACTTTTGCTGGCTCCGGTTCAACACAACAAAAGAAGTCAAACATTAGTCTGTATTTGTATTTCTTTGCTGAAGTGTTTTGACATAAACTACACACAATCCTAGCTGAAAAGCAGCAGGCAGTTTGGAACTAACTGCTCCTCACACTTGCATTCTTTGTGATATGATTTTTTCCTACTTGGAAAATTAGAAAGCTATGAGTAAAAAGTTTACTCAAACTCAAGAGACGAAATTTTAAAAGCAGCATAGCATTTTTGAAAACTGCTAGCTTCACACATAATTTACTTTCTACATCTCAGAATTCCTGTAAGTATTCAATTCCCAAATTCCAACTGCACAATTTATAGTCAGCATTTATATCTTTTGGAGACAGAACGTAATACATATTATATCTAGAAGTCACTCAGAATACCCTTTTTACCAATTCAGTTCTTCCAATGCAGAGAAAAGACATTCTTAGTTAAAACCACTAAACGCCCAGGTAACATTGCAAATAATGTTGGAGACGTCTAAGAAAAAAAGGAATATTTGAGGAAATTTTCATACTTATGTATGTCTGCATAGAGTTAGAAAAAACAATCTGTAGATGACCTGTATTAGTCAGTTATCGCTGCAACAATGCTTAATAACAAACCAACAAACCACTCTAAAACTCATGAACTTGAAGAAACAATCATTTATTTTCACATTCACCAGCAGCATGTTAGCTGCCACTTGGCTAAGTCGGGTTAGAGTCCAGGCTCCAGTCTCCAGGATAGGTTCAGATCTAATCCACGTCTCTTATGCTCCTTGGATCAGCAGTTGCCAGGGGCGTGTGGTCAGCTCAACACTTCTCAATTTGGGACCCAGGCTGAAACAGCAGCATGTTATATGAGGCAGGTTGTCCTTCCTGGGGATCTCAAAGTGCAAAAAGGCAAACCTAACCATGTAAGCATGTGCAAAGTCTCTGCTTATATCATATACACTAACCTTTCTTTGGCTAAAACATGATCAAGTCCAGAATCTAGGGATGGGGAATTACCCTTTGTCACAATGAGGCCATGGCAATAAATGAGCCTTCCACACTACCATTTCTAGGTGTTATTACCAACCTTAAGTAGTCAATGGAAAAGTTCTGCTTTCTTCCAAAATGAGTATAAATTTCTTGTTGTATTTAAAAACTAAGAACCCAGAGGACATATTTTATCAAAATATTTTTATACTTCTTTACTGTAAATCAGCATACAAAGGGAAATTCTATGTTTTAAAAATGCCCATGGTTCTAAGTTTCATATCAAATATAAATTAATGAATACACAAATAAATAAATACAGATATAGACATATATTAAGTTTAGATTTACATTTAGATATATAACTCTTTTACTATTTTCTTCCTCTTCTAAATTATTTAGTTGGAAGTCAACAATGCTATAACCTATACCGCATTAAGTGCTTAAAAATAGCTTATTATTCCAAAGAGAATAAATTTTAAACAAAAAAACATGAAAATAATAAACCAAAAAATAAATGTTAAAATTCAAATTGCATTTTGCCAATACAAATAATATAGCCGATATTTTTAGACCCACCAAGACAGGGCAGCAGCTTCAACTTCCATTAATTTGAGACAATATATGACAAACCTAAGTCAATGGCCCAACACTCGTACACTATTCCTCCAGAATCCTGGTTTGTCTAAACTCTTGTGACCTGATAAGCTAGAAATTTCTTTCGTCCAGATTGTACTCGTTTCTAAAGCAAATGTGTGAGGTTGGCACAGCAACCTCTGTTGCTTGCTTTCTCTGGAGCAAGTTATAAAAAATGTCTATCACAGTATCTGTTCTCTGATGGAGCATAAAAAGTAGTAACACAAACATTTATTTCCAGTCACTCTATAAAAAAGCCTCTCACAGTTAGTTTTGGGTGCAATCACGTGTTCCTTTGATATAAGTTGAGTAGACAGGTTTTGTCTCTTGTAGACTATATCCTCACAAAATGTTTGTTTGTGCACATTTTCCCTGTTGGTCTGTAACTTGACTGCAAATTCCTTCAGGTCAAGAATTATTCTCTTTGCATCCCTGAAAACACCTTACACCATGCCTTGTATTTAGGAAGTATTTAATGAATCTGCCCAAATGAACTGAATCATTGGATTCCACCTCATATAAATCCATTGGCTTAAAAGAGTATTTACTAGTCTCTCGGGGAAGATAATGATTGTTCTTGACAGCCGTAGGTAAATTATGAAAAATGAGGTAAATCGCCAGAATAAAAGACCAAACTATGAATCAGATATACTTGGGCTCCAACCAAAATGGCCAGGAGAAACCATATTGGCTTCACAAGAAATAAATGGAGCTGGACTTTATCTCCTGTCTTAAAAGATAATCTTTATTTCCACAAACATGTTTTGGCTAGAATATGAAGAGAGTGTATGCCCTGGCGAAACACTGCATTCAATAAAACAGTGCTGGTTGCAAATAATTTTAGCCATGTAGTAAATAAAAAATTGTGAAAGATAAGAAACTTAAAAGATACTATAGAAGCTATGTAAAATACATGCTTGTAAATTTACGTATAAATTTGGTTAACTTGTTTAAGTAATGACACAGTCAAATATCCAAATAACTCCTCTGTCAGCTAAAAACTATTAAGATCTTTGTTCGGTGTTCAGAAAATAGCTTAACAAAATTCTTAAGGGAACTGAGTCCACAATGTGATTTTTGTGTAGTAATAATCCACTTAAACAGTGTTTCTAGCTTATTTTCAGAAGTTCAAAAATAATTGTTAAAAAAATGAATTTGCATGTTAAAGATGCATATCATCATATACTAATTTTGTTTTCACTTTGTTAAAATACACACAGATAAGCACTAAAAATAACCAGATAACAAAGATTGTTATCCCATTTCTTAACAGAAAATAATTACAATTTAAACTAATGTTAAGTTCTTCCTCTCCATATATATTACTTGACCTTCAGCCACTCAGAACACCCTTAAGAGTCATCCATATAAAGTTATCCATTTAAAAAGTTTCGCTTTACCCATGCCCACACCCACCAATACCCATTTACCAATTAAATAAGCATTTGCCCTTTAAACGAATCATCTCCTGTCTGACTTTTTGGAATTAAAGTCAAAGGAATAAATTTTTTAAACTCTTTATTATGAAAAAGTTTAAACATACATAAACACATTATACTAGTGTAGGGTAAGGATTTTCTAACAAGGAGATCCTATTGATTTCAGTCTTACTTGATAGAACTATAAACAGAAATGCAACCTAGCATCCTATTCTCTTTTATGTCCCTGATCCTGTTCTTCACTAGAATTCCAAGCAGTGAGGAAACAAAAGATATTCTGCCTCCTCCCTGACTGGGTCATCAAGGAAGACTGTTCAGAAGAAGTAATATCTAATCAAAGGCCTAATAATAATTAGAAATTAACCAGGTGAAGATACAGGGGAAAGTATCCAAGACAGAGAGAATGGCATAGGAGAGCTTGGTACATCTGAACAAAAAAAAAAAAATCAAAGTTTAGAATGGTTAGAGCGTAAACTGGGCATAAGAAACAGCATGTTGAGGAGAGAATAAAGGAATAAATGAGGCTGAGAAGATAATCAGGGGCCAGTTTTTGCAGCATCTTGTCTTTCAAGTAAAGGGAGTTTATATTTTATCTTGAAGGCAGTAGGGATCATATATGAAGACCATGACACGAACAATAGATTTGATTTTAGAGTAATCCTCCTTGCCATACGTGATGAATAACAATGAAGGGAGGCTGGAGAGGACAAGGAGGGAAGAGGGACATGTGAGAGGCTGCAACAGTATTGCAGGTGAGAGATGAAGGTGGCTTCTTCTAGAGTGGAGGGAGTGGAGATGGAGAGAGGTCAAAGGATTCAAGGGTTACATAAAGGGGGAAAACAACAGGATTTATTGAATGGTTGGTTCCTGGAGGAGAAAGAAATCATTATGATGCTCAGGTTCCTGCTTAGCCAACAGAGTAGATGATGGCATCATCTGCTGAGATAAAGAGCCCATTCTGGGCCTACTCACGGGGATATGTCCAGGAGCTAGGCTGGAATTAGGATGAACAAAACTAGATTGGATAAACGCAGATCCTGAGAATCATCGTGGAAGTTTGATGGTCATTTGCCCGACTATTTGGGCAAATGTCATGTGTCCCCTATTTGGACATTTGCCCCTTTACCACAGGCCACCAACCTGGTGAAGGGGAAAGGAATCCAGGTTAGGAATCAAGAAACTTGGATTCTAGTCCAAGCTCTGCTTCCAAGAAGCTATGTGGCCCTGAGAAAATCCCTTTCAGTCTCTGAGCTTCATTATCTGCAGAATAATAAGATTAAAATTATCTCCAAGTTCCTTTTGGGTTTCAACATCCTATTGTTATGGTTCCAGTTAATCTATTCCCTATTTACTGAAGTTTACTCTAAAAATAATTAGCAAGACATTGAACAAGAATTACCATAGGTAGTAAAGCTCCCTTTTTTCTTTGATATTAGTAATACCTTAAAAAAATCTTTTTGATAGTAAAAAAAAAAAAAAAATTATCCCAGGTTGTTATAATGACTGTTATTTATTATTCTACAAGATATTTGGAGCTTTATTTTTCAGTTTTCCTGCTGTCTTGCACAGCTACTCACCCATTTTGAAGAATTTGTATAACTCGGTACCTGAAATATAAGTACTATATCTGAATTTTCTAATCAGCTAAAAAACATCAATTAGTATTTGACTTGTCTTTAAAATTATTTTGCCAACTATTTTCTAGCCTTATTTTTAATTACAAGAGGAAAAGAATAGCAGTTTCTAACTTCTTTCATTATTCCTGCCAGAAGAACTATCAGGTCTTCTTTCTCTACCCCTCCCTAAACCCCACCCCTCAGGAAGAAACATTTAATTCTTAGGAAGAAACTTAAAAACAGAAGCCAGTCATATTTCTTGATAGTAATTTTCTTTGTTATTGTGAGTCCCTTGCAGAAGATATGTCTGAAATAGATTTGGAGACTGCTTTCTTCCACTGTTATATGGCCAATAGTAGCAATCCAAGTCAACAGGGAATGAAACAAAAGCATATTTGAACACCAGACCTGTATGTCCTATGGCTTCTAGAATATTTCCATTGGCTTGTCTCACTGCCACCTCACACATGTTGGGACAGTGCCCAATGCATGGTAATAACAACAGCTATCATTTATTGAGTCCTTAGTAGTGCCACCCACTGTACCAGGAGTTTAGCACTCATATCTCAGTTTTCACATCAGTCTGTGTGGGTTTTAATATTATTCCCATAGTACAGATGAGAAAAATTAAGACTCAGAGAGTTACTTGCCCAAAGACCATTCACAGGTAGAAAGTGGTAGAGCCTGGGGCTCAAACAGATGACATCCAGTGTCAGAGTCTGGACTTCAACAACTGGTCTGCATGGCTTCCACCTAAGCACTAAATAACTATTATAGTTGAAAAGATGACTAGATTCATATATGCTGTCATCATTTTATCCCAAATAAGCTTGTCCCAATTTCTTTGCTTTGTCAGTCTCCTTTGCAATCCTATGACTACCGATAGCTTAAAAGTGTTTCCTGCCTGTCTTATATTCATCTGACATAACTTACACGTCTGGTAATATTCTAGGAGCAGTACAATCTCTTCTCTCTAGAGTTTACATTCCAGAGTAGGAGATGGATAGTAAACAAGTAAACACATAAATCAACAAAGGACTTACAAATTGTGGAAGTGTTTTGAAGGCAATAAAACAGAATAATGGGACAGAGAGTGACTGGGGGAAGATCTATTTTCCTTTGTCCTCTTGATATTCCCCCTATCTATTCTCACTGCCAGACCCCGGTAGAGGTTCGGTTCTTGGAAACATTATCACTGTACCTTCATAACTGTTCTTGCTTCCTCTAGGTTCTTTTTTTTTTTTTTTTTTCAGTCTATCATGCTGACCTCTTTAGAACAACATCCCTAAATTGTTACTTTCACATCTTGCATTTTGCTGTACACTGGGCTCAAATACCTCATTTTACACTCAAGTCCCTCTGTCATCTTGTCTCATCCTACAAATCCAAAACACCTTCCTTCCTTCATCCACAAGTGTCTCTGGAGCAACTCCTATGTGTTAACCATGACGCACTCCTCAACAGAAGACATTTGGTCCTTTTGGCCAAATTTTTCGAGGGCCCTACGTACTCCATGCTCATTCCCACAAGCCTGATGCCAGAATGGCCTTTTCTGCCCTGTCCACCTCTTAAACTCCCCTTGTCATCTACAGCCCAGCTGAAGTCTCAGTTTTGCAATTAAGTTTTCTCTATGCCATTCTACACTAATGTCCTTTTTCTTTAAAATCACATTAATTTTCATAGCTTTCCATTCAAGTACATTGCTTTGCAGTGCTCCCTAATCATTGTGTGAATGTGTGTACTGTACACGTGTATGTGACTGAAGACTGTACCTTTGTTCAGGACAATAAAGCAACTCTTACATTGCTCTCTTATTCCTGAGTGTCAATGATCACAATAGCAGCTAAAATTTATTTAGTACTTAACATCTGCAAGACACTGTGCTAAATGTTTTACACAGTGTAATTTATTACCCATACCCAACAGTAGGGTGAGTGTCACCCTTATTATCCCCATTTGGCAGATAAGGAAACTAAGGCTTGGCTAGATGAAGTGACTTGGATAGGATTACATTGTTAGCAAATAGCAACTCAGGATTTAAGTCTAGGATATGTGGTTTCAGTGTCTGCATTCTAATCTCTAAGTCACGCTGCCTGAACATGACCCTCAGCATTATTTTATACTTTCATTACCTAGCTACTTCCCAGAAAGACTCAAGACCCTTTACAGGAAAACACACTATGCTGGGGGTGGTGTGGTGGGGAAGAGAAAAGACATATAACTCCAGAGCAGGATTCTGCCTTCTGGGGGTTGCTACTGTAAAGACTCCAGGGGGAAAAGCCATGACCACCACAACTGACAAAGAGATAGGCCTTCCACTGAGGAACTGGTAGGTAAGAAGGGAGAAGATCTTAAAGTCACTGGACAAGACAGCAGTGAGAGTCGCTTCATGGTAAAGCTCACGATACACATCAAGAACCTCAGAGAATCACTCTCAACGGTAAGGGGACCCAACGAACTCACTCAGGGTTCTCTGTGAAGGTCAGAGGACTTTTGATAACTATGCTGTAAAATAACTGGAAATAGAAGATGTACTGGACATTTATCAGGGACAAAAGGTGAGCTGTTTGGCAGTTTAGATAATCCTTAATATTTTTTTCTATTTTTAAAATAGTTCTTTTATAATGTGGTGTTTAATAGTGAATTGGCTCTGTTCTCTGGAAGTCCCACATTAAAACATCTGGTATTTTGCATCTCAGTGCCGATTATTCAGTTTCATTGGTTTTCCTCTGGCCAATTTCTTATGATTCCCACTCCCACTGCCTTCCAACAGCCTTCTTTTATATATATATAATATATATAACATAAAATAATATAATATATAATAAATAGATAGAGAGCTGTGTGGACACTGTGGAATAAGGCCACCTTTTCTAGGACTGGGTATTTTCAGATTTGTCTATGACAAGATTGATGGCTGGGAGTGTGCCCAAGGACCCTGAAGTCCCAGCCAGCAACTGCTTCACTGCTAGAACTTCTGTGGGAGATGGAAGTTTTCAGAGAACTAAATGGAGGAGGAAAATGTGCTTCATTAACTTGAACCTACCTTTAAAATTAGACGGACTGGACCAAAAGAGGGAAAATTCGGTTCAAAGTGAGGAGAGAAGGTTATGGGTAATAATAATAATCAACTCCAAAGGTGTCTTCACTGCAGAGACAATGCATTTTTAGAGTTTTAAAATCTTGTCAGAAAATGCCACATAATAATGAAAAAGTTCACACAGAAGCATCTACCATGGAACATTGATTGCTATCTTTTGATTTTGTTTGCAGTTTTTGCTTGGGGCATGGGTTTTAGGTTTTGTCTATGCCAGTTACATTTTTAAAAGTAAAATATTTGAAAAGTCTGTTAAGTTTTTTTTTAAAAAAAAAAAAACCACCAAACAATTGGAGTGTGAAACACAAATACAAAGCTAAAAATCATATACAATAAAGATAACAATCAATATTCCAAAAATACAAATGACTATCAAGTTTAATGCAAATATCTCAGCAATAAAGCAAAAAGAAATTTTAACCAGTTGTACAGTTCCGAATTTAATGACATCATCTACCATTGAAAGAAAATTATTTCCATTTTGTTTTTCTTGAAAATTTCCTCATTGCCCTGCAATTTCCCACAAATACAAGCACTTTTAGAGACTTAAGGGGTTTTTCCCCTTACTTCTTCATATGTGAATGCAAATATCATCCCCAGCATATTGCCTAGTACTCTGCAGTGTATTGAGTTCAGCATGTTGAAACTTTCTGGTTTTGATTAAAACACTCACCTGAAAAATTCATGAATGTAATATATTTCCTTCAAGTCATTCCTAAATACCTCACTCCACCATTACCAACATGTGCAAAGTTATGTAATTATGTCCTGAGGAGATGAGGCTCAGCAGGGTGTAAGGTGATAGGCTTGAAGAATAAGTGTTCAAAGACAGCATCTTGCCCAAGAGCCATGTCCTAACACAGACCCTGAATCCCAAACTACACCCATTTAGCAACATGAGAATCAGCCTTCTCCAACTATATGCACTTCAATAGCATGCCTTGCCAAGGAGACAAAACCACTGTTTGTCTCTTTCTTTCATGCACTATCAAGCTTCCATGAATGATGTGCTTTTGGTCTTTCCTTAGCTGCTTTTAATAGGTTTAAAACCCTGAGGCTGCTGATATATGATTATATAAACATTTTTTTCAAGATATACATTTTCTCAAGTCTAAAAAAATAGCATATATTCAGTCTGTAATTGGCTTTTATCAGGAGCCATTCACCCTCTCCCTTAAAAACAGTATAGGCTTTGTGGTTCTCACTCAAAGTCCTTAAAGAAGAAAAATATATGTATTAAAGGTACAGTAAGCTTTAGAGTCTTACATCGATTGTTCTCTGCCAAGAATCCCATTTTGAATGTTTTATTTTCTCCCCAAAGTTGTGTAAAGGAACAAAGTGTATATTATTCTTTAAATCTAAGTTTAAACAGCTTAATGAGTGGAGCCAATTGAAGTAAATCATAATTGCTAAACAGGATTAAGTTTACAACAGCCTTGTGACGGTCTGCAGAAAAACACAACACAAAAATAGCCCTAGACAACAGAAATGCATTTGTATGGAGGTGCTGTCCCAAGACTCCTTTCTCTAAAATGCCGGTATTATGAATCAATGTGTGTAAAACAGTAACCTTTGTGGGCCTATATTCTAACTGGATCCATATTATTTATGTTCCACACTTTATCATACAGCTGGCAAACATTTTCAAATAGTAAGACTCAACATGCCGTCAACAGTGATGTACAATCAGGCTGAATTACTTTCTCCTGCATTAGTAAATGAGGGCAATCCCACCCAGTCGTACTCATTTGTCCACCTTCTGTACTACACAATTTTTCTTCAGACTAATGGATTTTATGCAGCTGATCAAAAGTTGTGGGGCTTCTTCTCAATTCAATTAGCTAAATTATTTCTTGCCATTTCAAATTATAGCCTGAGTCTCCACAAGGCAGCAATTTTTAAAAATTGTAAAGTGGGATTATTTATGCTCAGATATCAGACCTATAGTAAGAATAGCCCAAACCTTGATAAGATATGGAGAAGGAAAGGACAATAAGCAGGTGAACTGGAACTATTGCCAGACTGCCTGGCCAACTTTATAAGCCCTCTGCCCACAACGATCTACTTGCACTCTACTTCCAATCTACTTGGAATTTTACTAAGGCCCTAAGATAGAGCAAACACTTTGGTGCAAGTTTCTCAACAAACCTTTGTCCAACCACTATTCTGGCCAGATGCTCAGGAAAAAAGGGGTTCTGTGGACTAATAAATTTGGGAAATGCTGCATTTTACAAAGCTCATTAGCATAGTAAAAGCTCCTAGAAGTCCTACATAAACTTTTAATTTAGTTAACTTAGCTAAACCCCTGCTTCCCAAAATTAA
This sequence comes from Macaca mulatta, assembly GCF_049350105.2. Taxonomy (NCBI): domain Eukaryota; kingdom Metazoa; phylum Chordata; class Mammalia; order Primates; family Cercopithecidae; genus Macaca; species Macaca mulatta. The sequence goes on from NC_133407.1 coordinate 30,494,720, forward strand.
GAGGACACAGAATCTCATTTTCAACATAATATCCCACAGAACCAACGTTCTGCCAGGATTCACTTTGGGAAACCCAATTTTAGAGCTCCAATTTAGCTTTCTGCTTATGTTGTCTTTAATGATTCAAGGTAGATGATATGTCGTAAATAATCCACTGTGCCTTTATGGAGAGTGCCATAATCTCTAGAGCTTGGTGGATGGTTTGAGTTTTATGTAAGTTGGAATTTTTTGTGGGGCTTAAGCTACCTGTTAATTTTGAGCTTGAACCTTGCATTCACTGTTACATTCCACCTTAGCGCACAGAGTGAAAGGTTTTTGGAGTGTGCCAAGTTGACCTGTTACTGTAACTTCTACAAACACTTAAATTTTGCTCAACATTGAACCTCACTTGACTAGTATTAGGGTAAGCAAAGTGAATTATTTATTACTCTACTTGACTGGTATTAAAGTCTCCACTTGACTAGTAGTAAAGTGATCGAAGTGAATTGTTTAATACTCACTCTCACTTTATTGAATCCAGTTCCAGGCCTTCCACAGCAAACAAACAAAAAACTATACTTGATTAATTATACTAAACTTCTGATTTCCCTTTCTATGGTCAAGTAACATCCTCAGAACACAACATCCCATCTAATCAAGCCATGTCATAGACACTTAGCTCCCCAAATTCAGAAATCTGCAGAGTGTCTCCATCATCAATGTGAGTCAGTGAGGACCTAGCATAATAAAGTTTTAGCTCCAAAATGCTAAGTTTTGCCAGAGCATATGGGGTTATAAAAGCAAATGTGTACTATGCATAATATTATGTCACATTATCGGGCACATTTTTTAAAAAGGCAACACCCACAGGTCTGAACAACTTCAGTTTTATGCAAATTCTGCAAGCACTAAGACGTGCTTACTTGTCACTTTTCTGTTGTATCAGCACAGTGCCCCAGGGAGGAATCACATCTCATTTTGCTTTGCCATTATTAGGGTCTACCTTTGTAAATACTATTCTCACTTGCTAAAGGTTTTCTGGCTCTACACAAGAGTTCTTCATTCACAATCTCTTTTGTGACTGGCAGAGAGGAGCTTCTGTGAGTACAATGATGCAACTCAATCCTCCTTGGGAATTCAATATGCTGTACCATTGATGCCCAACCCCACACGCTTTTTATAATCATAGCCATCATCTTTTTATTATGTCTTGGACTTGAGGAGGCCTGAAAGCAGATGTAACTCATGATGACCTGACTTCAATGGGAGAATGAACCAGGTGGCTAATTGTCTCTAAAACAAATATGCTGATAATTAGCAGGAGAGCACAATGCAACAGAAGCCTAACCACCAACCTTTATTTAAGTTAAGCAAATGGGTGAGCAAATGATGCAGCTGCACCACACTTTGACAAGTTAATAAGGGAGCCATACTTCATCTCCTCAGCCACACTAGCCAAAGCATGCCCTCAGGACTTGGTATCAATGATGCTAAAACTGTGAACTTGGGAAATTGTCAATGCTTACAGTGAAAACCCCTTGCCTGACAATTTGATGGAGCCAGGGTTTAAGGTGTTAGATTTTCTCACCTATGGGACAGTGGGGGTCAAATCAAAGACAATAGAAAATTGATGAGATCTCACCCATACACACTGGAAGTGCTAATAATTGCAGCTCTCTAGGAGTGCTAATTTAGTGACAAAATCATTGCAGATTTCATTTTTCTAGGGTTTAGCATTACTTGGCTTGGATTGGCTAATGTCTAGATCAGGGTTCAGCAAGCTTTTTCTGTAAAGGGCCAAACAGTAGATATCTTAGTCTTTGCAGACTTTATGATCTCTGTCACAACTACTTACCTGTGCCATTTTAGTGCAAAATACCAATAGACAAGACATAAATAAATGACTGGCTGTATTCCAATAAAACTTTATTTATGAACACTGAAATTAAGTTTCATGTAACTTTCACCTCAGAAATATTATTCATCTTTTGATTCCTTTCAACTATTTGCAAATTTAAGAATACTTCTGACATTGTGAGCCATATAAAAATAGGTTGTATTTGAACTATGAGCTATATAATTTGCTAACCACTGGCCGAGATTAATGAATTGATCTTCAGTTAAGGATTCAGAGATAACATGGGGTTATTCCTGTTTGTTTGTTTCTTAGTTGCACAAGGGAATTCAGTTCATGAGAAAGAATTGAAGAGTATTCAAATTACTCGATTCAATAAATACATACTGATAATAATTTGTTGTACAAGTCACAGGTCCTAACTAAGGGCCTAGACTCTCTGAAGTAGATTATGATTTAGAGTTCCAGTAGCAAATGGATCAACCTTAGGGATCAGGCAAAGGGACTCTTCCCTGGATGATTTGTCAATAGGTATTAAAATACACATATTATGTGGCCCAAATTCTTCATTTCTGGGAATTTATCCTAACAAAATAGCTAAAAATGTGTACAAAAATTAAACAACATCAAGGATGTTTATTACCTTATTATTTACAAGGGGAAAAAACTGGAAATAAACAATAGAAATGTCAAACAGTGACACTGTTATTGTCAACGTCAAATAATAGGAACTTAAATAATTTATGGTAATATTCTATAAAATGGATTATTATGTAGCCATTAAATGTATGATGCACAAGACTATGTATTATGGGCAGAGTGTGGTGGCTCATGCCTGTAGTCCCCGCACTTTGGGAGACTGAGGCAGGCGGATCACTTGAGTTCAGGAGTTCCAGACCAGCCTAGGCAAGATGGTTAAACTGTCTCTAGAGAAAAAATACAAAAAATTAGCCAGGTATCGTGATATGTGCCTAAAGTCCTAGCTACTTGGGGGGCTGAGGCAGGAGAATTGCTTGAATTCAGGAGGTTGAGGTTGCAGTGAGCCATGTTTACACCACTGCACTTCAGCCTGGGTGACAAAGTGAGACCCTGTCTCAAAAAACAAACAAACAAAACTACATGTTATGGAAGGATGTTCATCTAGGGGAGCAAGCATGTAACAAAACAGTAAAGACCAAATGATCTCATTTTCATTTTTAAAACTGCAGAAAATATCTAGGAGGATAACTAAGGTGCTAGTTTTCATCACTGAGAGGTGGTTTACGACTAGTCCTTAATTTCTTCTTCTTTCGTATTATATTTTCTTGTTATTTTAAATTCATTCATTCATTCAAACCATATTTATTAAGCATTTAATGTGTTCTAAAACATGTTTTTCTACAGTGGAAACATTATATTGTGTAATTTTTTTAAACTAAATATTTAAAAGAAGTGATCCCCCAAAAGTTAATGTAAGAATGTACAAGCAATTGGGGTGAATTGCATGGATGCCCACCTCATAGAGGAGATGCTGAGGAAGACGAGGATCAGAGTGACTAAGGCAGACGCAGCTGGCAACTGGGTCTAAGATATCTAAAGCTACATGGTGAGCAACTGTTAGCCATACTGCAGGTACCTATGCCATTCTTTCTACCATCTTATAAAACCATTTCCCAACCCTATGAAGGGGCCAGTGGATAAGACACTAAAATAAGGCAAAGAGCTAGCCTAATAATACAGTCCTATAATGCCCTCTTCTTCTGACAGAGAGAGTGAAAAAATGAAAGAAAGGGCGATTTGAGCAGTCGACCTATTCAATTTGGAGATTTAAAAAAAACAAAAAGCAAGTGACTTAACACAATATCCTCATCATGGTAGAGTCTAGACTGCACTAGATTGGGATAATTTTGACATCTTTTGTCAAGCAGAAGTATTTTAAAGCACATACAACAAAGTATCAGAATAATGGTGATGGAGAAGTAGAAATGCAAACATTGTCACATTTTTCCTACAGACCTCTTTGACTTGCTGGTTTCACTGAGGTGTATATATATACACACACACACACACACACATACCTCAGTGTATATATATATATACACACCTCAGTATATATACATATATATATATATATATATATATATATATATATATATATATGTTTTTTTTCGAGACAGAGTCTCGCTGTGTCACCAGGCTGGAGTGCAGTGGTACAATCTCAGCCTCGTGGCAACCTCTGCCTAACAGGTTCCAGTGAAGTGATTCTCCTGCCTCAGCCTCCAGAGTAGCTGGGATTACAGGCATGTGCCAACACACCTGGCTAATTTTTTGTTATTAGTAGAGACAGGGTTTCACCATGTTGGCCAGGCTGGTCTCTAACTCCTGACCTCAGGTGATCCACCCCCTCAGCCTCCAAAGTGCTGGGATTACAGGCATGAGCCACTGCGCCTGGCGAGTATGCGTCTTTTCAAGTGCTAAGCCTAAATAATTGTTCTTCTGACATTCAAGATGTCAGTCATTTTCTACTGTGTCTGAGGTTATACCTTTTGGGTGGTTCAGAAAACCACAGACATAAGAAGAATTTACAGGGTTATTGGAAGATAAAGACATACACAATCCCAAAACCATCATGTATCACATATTATTTCAGCTATGAGATTTTTATAGTGAAAACTCAGATATAGAACAATTGAATAACAATTGAACCTGAATACTAGAGTGCATTGCTTTTAGTAAGTTCTCATATGAATTCAGACAGTTAGATGTGGCTTCAAACACACTGATGCCTTATTGAAAACACAGGGTGTCTATTTCATTTTCTGCATCTCTCTCTTCCCACTGACATTGAATAATTCTCTTCCAGCTGCCTAAAATAATAGTTCTGGTGTGTAGCTGGCTGACAACCCAACACACAATCAAAACCATGCTGGCCAGATATGTGTAACTGCTTCTCAGCCATTGCTGATCCATCTGTCACTTTCCATACATTGGGTTGGAAAAAGTATTCAGTGAGCAGATAAAGGCTACCAAGCACGCATGCATGCATACGTCACATACACAGAGACACACATACTTATTTGCCCTGTGTGGGATTATGTGGGTGTACGTATTTATCTAGAATATAAGCCAATATTTTTCAACAACAGTTTTATCTCCATTTACATAACAGTTTGTTGTTGTTGCTGCTTAATTTCAAAATAAGCTATCCTTTCTCCTCCTTCTAAGGAGAAAACTGGAAATGTTGCTTTCACTACTGCCATTTTTCAAAAGACCCTCATCTATACTCCAGAGAGAACCAGGTTGGGGCACAAATATTTGTATCAGCTATTCTGGTTCTATAAACACTCAAAGGAGCAGCAATAGTAGGAACAAAAGAGAAACCTAGAAACAGTTGTTCTAGTCTTTAATATAACACTTAATTTTTCCATTAATGTATGAAAATTCTCCAGATGCTGGTTATAAGCTTGCATTGCTATTTTTATTTTTATTTTCATCAATAATAATCTCAGCTTTTATTGGGCATTTCTTTTCCAGAGAGCTCTAAGAAGTTTATGCAAATCATTTTTTTATCTTCACACCATCTTTGAGACATAGCCAAGAAGTAGATCATTTTCTACTTGAAAAGATAAAAAGAAATTGGTAGAGATGTCAGCACAGGGAAAGATAACTGGCCTATCTCCAACCAATTCTCTCTCCAGTCAATGCCACTCTGGCAAACCATGTTTTGTTTTTTTTCTTTTTGTTTTTGTTTTTGTTTTTTCCCCGAGACAACATCCCGCAGGCTGAGTGCAGTGGCGTGATCTCGGCTCACTGCAACTTCCGCTGCCCAGGTTCAAGCAATTCTCCCTGCCTCAGCCTCCTGAGTACCTCAGATTACAGGTGCCTGCCACCAAGACTGGCTAATTTTTGTATTTTTTAGTAGAGCTGGGGTTTTTGCCATGTTGGCCAGGCTGGTCTTGAACTCCTCACCTCGCGTGATCTGCCCTCCTAGGCCTCCCAAAGCGCTGGGATTACAGGTGTGAGCCACCGCACCTGGCCGATCTTTTTTAAAAGAAAGTTAGGTCATGTCTTTCTGATGCTTGCCCTGAGGGCTGCAATACCTTGCCTGATCTGCCTGCTCTGAGAGCGTATCTCCTGCCTCCTTCTTTGCTCACTATGCTCCTGTGTTATTAACTGCCCAGGGTTTGGTATCCCAGAATCATTTCCAGTGACAAAAATTCATGTAAGAGTCATTCATGTGGAAAAGTTCCAGAAAAAACAATAGGGAAATGAGGAAGTGGAACCAGGAAGGGAAGGAAACCAACTGAGGTGAAAAATCAAGCAAAGTCCCAATGAGGACATCTTCAGCTCAATTCCACAGAGGATCTCTGGGAAGGTGACCCTCACTGAGGGCAAGGGAGATGGAGAATTTATACCTCCACACCCATCAGTCATTGGGAAAGGGTTTCCTTGAGGGATATACATTCCAAAAGCTTCTAACTCTCAGGACTTGCAGGCAAAGTGAATTCTGGCATCCTGAAGGCAGCTCCCCAACAAGGCAATGCAGGTGCTGCCACTGGGAGGGAAAGATACCAGATGCTAATAAATCTGAGGGGATATGGGCAGAGCCATGACAGTGCCTGCTACACCGGACTTCTGTCCTGAAACACTCCATGGAGGCGTCTTGAGGCCTCATCAAAGTCAGTTCTCCTGTGAAACTCTCTCCCTTTGGTCCTTTGCACAGGTGCCTTCTTTTTCTTGATATGGTCTCTGATTCATTTTCACTCCCTTCACAATCCTGTAAACGGAAGGGAAGCTATCTATTTAAAGGAAGCTCTCCCTCAATCCATTCCTCCAATGGCCTGTTACATCCTTCTTGGCATTTAACACAGTCATTGTTTGCTTACTTCTTGTCCATTGCCCCAGTGGAATGTAAGCTCTATGAAAGCAGGGATAGTGTCTGCCTTGTGTCCACTGTATCCTGGGCACCCAGCCCAGCTTCTGATACCCAGGAGGCACTCAGTCAACTGGTATTTCTTTAAGAAGTGAAGAAGTAAATCATACTGTTTTACACAAAACAAGTTCATGTGCTCTGCTATGGATAGCAATTAATTTTAAGATACCTAAAAACAAACTTGGAAGAACAGAAAAAAATTTCATGGTATTAAAAGCCGAAACTCTACAGTAATATATCTATAAGCTAAGGCCAAAGTAATACAAGAAGCATGAAAAAAAAAAAAAGGAAGTTAAATACGAAACTTTCTCCACTACATTTAGTGGAAAAGTCAACAAATGGTAGAAATGAGAAAACTAAAAAAGGAATTTTTTGGGGGGATGTTTCTATTTTAATAAACCAGATTGTTTCTAAATTGGGTATGGGAACTTCTTTCACACATAATGTTTATTTTTAAATTACTCTCCCCCCTAAAAATAAGGTGTTTACCATGTAGGCTGAGCTTACTTGAGTTGCCTGTGATAGATGGATTCAAAAACGGCCCCAATTTTTTTTCTCCTATATTCAATGGGAGTTTATTGTTCCCCCTTACTGAGAGCCATTTCTCACCTCTCAAATCTGGATAGCGTTTGCCAATAGAATGAGGTTGAAGTGATAAGGTTCCAGTTCAGATTCCAGGCCTCAAGAGAACTTCCATGCTTCTACTCTCTTTTGGAATCCTTCCATCACCATATGAACACATCCAGACTGAGCTGGAAGGAGAAGAGACCACAAGGAGCCAAGATGATATCTCCCAGCCATGACCATCCTAGACTAGCCAATCCCCCACTGACCACAGGACATGAACAAGCTCAATGAGATTGAGATTGATCAAGCCCAGCCTGTATCAGTGAATCTACCCCGCAAACACACAGACTCACAAGGAGTAATAAATGTAGTTTTAGCCACTACAGACATTTGCTGAACTACAATAGCTAACTGAAGCATTTCCCCCAGTCATTATGCTACAGAACCAAACTGGACCTGAGTCTCACAACAGCTTCGGTGGATTTCTGTTTTGTGTATTTTTATTATTATTGCAGTTGTGGTTTTCAAGTCAGCTTAATAAGTATAATTTTAAAAGCCATCCCAGAATTATTTAGTATAAGTGATTAGCATAAAAAGCAACCTCAACAGGCAAGCTCTTTCAGAACAATAGCTCTTTCAAACCTCCAATAGTCTACTGAGGCTTAAAAGCAAAGCGTTTGGCAAAAAAGACAAAAAATACACATGCCAAAACAAAATAAAATAAAGAATACTGTCTAGTTCTACTCCCTATTATACCAATCAGCCATACTCATTAAGACTTACATACTTTCTTAAGTTTATAAATAATTAGTTATGATTTAATAGTAAGAATAGGATTAAATGAATCACTATTCATTTTTTTTAAGCTACAGTGGTACGTGGGATTTTTCTCTTGCTGTTGCTTTTACCAGATCATCTGCCATTTCATTGTCCTGCGCAAAAATTAAAATCTAGGCACCTGCCAAACCAAAAGAAAAAGAGAGAAATAGGAAGGAGGGGGGAGGAGGAAAGCTTTGTTCAATGTAACTGCTCATTGGCCTATATGAAAAAGAATAGCAAATAAACAACCTGCCACAAATTGAGGTGTATATGGAAGTATAGACCTTTAAAGCATATTTCAGTTGCCACAGTTACCATTTTGCAAAATAAAATAAAGCAATAGAATTGTCAAATGAAATTTTGGCTGCATTTCTCGTGGGGGTTCAATGCATTTTTTTTTTTTTTATTGACAGTCTTTTCCTCCAAATTTGGGTGTAATAGTTTCAGTTCTAATTGTGTATTGTTCTGGGGAATGGCTCATTTTCTGATGTGTTTTTACTATATCAAAAGCTGAAATTTTTAAATCAAATCATCCTTTCTTCTTCTTTCTTTTTGTCTTCTTCCAAACATGTATGCCTATACATGTATTGTTTCTTGGTTTATTATTGAACAAAGAATAGTTTCATTGCTGCACAAAGAGTTTTGGAAATGAAAAGCTTACCTCCTTATCATATTTAGAATCTATCATTTTACTTGCTAAATGTTGGAGTTGTGGTTCCCTGTGAGTTGTTAAGGCATCCTGTAAACTTTAATTTATCCAATGTAAACCTTGAAGAATCCTGGATGAAATAACATGAATGAAATAGCAATAGACCCTTGTCTGATCTTTTATTCTCGCCTTCCATGGTGAACATTTTTTTTTTTTTTTTGCAGTGCTTCCTAGTGCCTCTTTTCCCTTTCTCCTTTCGTAATTTCACTCTGAATTTTTGAGGCATGTGGTTTGGGTGAGATTGATCCCATTCCCAGTTGTATCCAGCCATGTATTTGCTTAAGCCAATCAGTGTATCTCATCTGCTGTGTAAATATAAAACAAAACTGATAGATGCACTATTTGAGCCCAATGTAAGTTCTCATCTGAATCATTCCCACTGGAATGATCAATTGAAATCACCAATAAATGCTATTTTCTTCTTTCAGCCACTTTGAGTTGAGTTTTACACCATCAAGTATTATCAGAAAATTAAAATTTGAAACAGAACTACTGAAAGATAACATGGCAAACTTTGGAAATTAATGTGTTTCTCATTAAGAGTATCCAAGCAGGGTGGAATAGCAGAGAAGAAATCCAAGCATCATAGAAACAGTTTTCTTCTAAAATTACTATCAACCCTTTTGGTCCTGAATAGTGAACCAAAATGCATGAAAGTTAGATTAATATAAAGCCCACCGCCTGTCTCACCCAGATGGATAGTAAAGTCACAGACAAGGCAAGTATAGAGAAGCCAAACACCCAGATTCCCTTGAAATAATTAATGCACCAAACAATTGCCTCAGAGCCCCTCTTTGTTTTGCTACAGGAGTCTTAGTCTGTGGGAGCCAACCATGAAAATAGAAACCACTCTAGACACTCAACTGAGAAGTCAAACAGGGATAGGATGGCAACCCAGAAATTAGCAACTGCATGAAGCTGGAGAATCCCCTAGGCAGGAGGTTCAAAGGGAGAAGGTATTACTGGAGCATAGGGGTGAAGGGAGAGACCAGAACCACAGTGGACCTGACCAGTGAGAGGTGGTGGCACAGGGGATGCTCAGGCCCCACTAGTAATGCTGCAGGAGGTATAGAAAGGAGGGAAAATATCCTGGTTTTCCCCTTCCTTCCACACTCTAGTCTCTTGCAAGGGCCTCCTAGTAGCCAACACAGCCAAAAGCCCCAGACCAGGGAGCCCAGAAAACGCAGTCTGTAGTTATCAGCTCATCTGTGATACACGGCAGAGCAGGACAAAGGCAAGGAGTAAATCTGAGTCAAGGACCAGCGCAGGATCTAATCCACACTGGGTGATGGAAGCGCACTGACCTCAGCACACACAGGTAAGGGACAAAATCATGGGATGCTCCTTGTCTCCATCCACAGTCAAATTGAAGCCAAAAGTCAAGGTATTTGTTAAACTTAGTGCCATGTGTTCAATCAGCTCCTACTTACGATTCATAACTGGAGTGTTCCACGCTTCCTGATCCCCTGCTCAGAGCCACCTTCTCTAGCAGTTTTCCCCATCTCGGTAAACAGCAACCCCATCCTAACAACTGCACAGGCCAAAAATCTTGACATTTCTCTCTCTCTGCCCCCAGACCACATCTGCCAACAAAGCCTAACAGCTCTACCTTCAAAATATATCTAGAGACTGAATATACCTCCACTTGTGGGGTTGCCATGCTGGTTCTGGTCACTATAATCTCTACCTGAATCACTGCAGTCACCTTGTAGCAGGTCTCCTTGCCTCTGCTCTCGTCTCCCCTCATCCTACTGCACAGAGGAGCTGGGGCAATCCTTGTAAAATATGTTTGTTTCTGTCATGCCTCTGCTCAAACCTCCATGGCTCCCATCTCCTTCTGTGTATTGTAAGCCCAAGGAAACCTTTAAGGAATAAGACCTCTTCGAGTCCAGCAAATTCATCTTGGATAATTACCCCCACTGTCATTAAGTCCATGAAATTAGGCTACGGTGTATGGTTTAAAAAACAGTTCTAACCATTTGTACCTGCAATGTTGTAAACTGCTATTCCATGTCCAGAGCACTGTTCCTGACACAGTAAATATTTGTTGAAAGGCGTAAATGTTGAATGGGTAGATGGATGAATGGATTGATGGACATATCAAGAATGTGAGATTAACACAGAGCTGATTAAGTGGTTTGAGCTAAACAATAGAATATTTTTTAGATTATTTAGATAGAACTTTGAAAGGAATCCATCCAAACCATGCTCTGAGTTATTTATAAAGTGAACTATGTTACGTAACATATTTTTGTAAATCTGCAACTTTGTGAGCTTGGATAAAAATGGTTGCAAAGAATAAGAATTAACCCACGCAATATAGATATTTCCAAACCAGAATTATTGCCCAGAGCCAAACTCCACAACTTAACAAAGCTACCTTGAACAAAGTTTATCATTGAATGTGTGAGGCAGCCAATCTCATCTTTACATGAATAAGTAAATTGAGGCTCAAATGGTTTGTTCAATCTACTTTTTAAAGAAATATTATTGCATATCCACTATAGGTTAGGCACCGGATAGGATAGGAATGATTTTAACATGAACAAGGCAGACATAAATGCTAGGCTCATAGGATGCTAGGAGAAATCAACTTTGATCAAATAACTATAAGTAACATGCATACTACAAGTAGAGACCGACAGTGCTGTAAGAAAGGGAACAAACGAAGTCTAAGAGTTTAAGCTGGGACTTGGAGAAGATAATAGTGCAAACTCTTTTTGTGGTTCTCAAACTTCAAGATGCCTCAGAATCACCTGGAAGGTTTGTTAAAACACAGATTGCTGGGTTCAGCCCCAGAGTTTCTGATTCAGTAGGTCTGGGCTGGGACCTAAGAATTTCCATCTCTTAACAAGTTCCCAGGTTGATACTGATGCTGCAGTTTTGGGAGCTACATGTTGAGACCTACTGAGTTAGGTAAAGTTGGAGCCCAGAGGCTGGGGAAATGGTCTTCTAGGCATGGGAACAGTATGTGGGAAGCCCCTGGTATAAAACTTTGGAATCAAAATAATGCCTTATAATATTCAGGATCCCAGCAAGAAACAATGATACACTTAAGCCGTATAATTTTGAAAAGTTTAATGAAGTGACTATTCACAAAGTTTTAGGCAGAGGTAAGGGAAATGAACCAAGGAAGAGATGGTGAAACATCAAAGGCTAGCAACAAAGGAGACTTTACCTGCCCTAAAACTCAGGTGCATGGGAAGAGATCAGAAAGGAAAACCAGAGAGAGCTGGAGCCACAGGACAAAGCCGCCTCACAGGAGCAGTGACCCTTGGTAGGGAAAGGTAGATCTTTCCAACCTACAACCTGGCAGGGAGAGGGCCAAGACTGATTCATCTTCTCCCCACGACCTCCCATTTTCCAAACTCATTTCAGTGGCAATGAAAAGCCAGAGGTCAAGGAAGCTCAGCTGATGCTTCCCAGGAAGCCAGGCTCCTGAGGCCCAGAGTAGAAGGGAGAAACATGCAAAAGGGCATGGAGGGGTACGCAGAGAACACCAGCATTTGCCATGGGCTAGAAAAGGCAGGCAGGCAGGATCTTGTGCAAGCCTTTGTAACCAGTTTTCTATCGCGATGTGACAAATCACCACAAACTTAGCTGCTTAAAATAACATATATTTATCATCTCCCAATTCTGTGGGTCTGGAGTCCAGGCATGTTCAACTGGGCTCCCTGCTTCAGGGTCTCACCAGGCTGCAATTAAGAGGTGGAGTTTAACGAAGGTAGCATAAACACTGGAGTGACAGCCCACCATCTGCCATATTCTACTGGTTAGAAGCAAGTTGCAGGTCCCACACACACACAGGGGAAGGGATTAGGCAAGGACGCGGATAGCAGAAGGCGGGATCATTGGAGCTTAGAGCTTATCCACAATATTGCCTAACATTAAAAACCATATTAAGGACTTAAGATTTTATCTTAAAGCTAATAATGTGAAACCATTCAAAGAGCATACTAGATTGAGGAGCAGCAGAATTAGGTCTACACTTTAAGGCTCATGTTAGTTCTCAGACAGTGGATTATCAGAAAACACAGAGGGTCTACTTACGGACACAGAGTTACTCAGTAGCTGAGCCAGGGCTACAGCTCTTTGAGAACTACCATACTCCAGTATTATTACAAGGTCCCTTTCTGTTCCATAATGCCATATTTCTCTGCATCTACAAGATGATTAACTGTCAAATTTAATAGCGTAGCATCAACATGAAGGATAGAGAAGTAACAGAGAGACTATTTTAGTTAGCAAATATTTGGACTTGGTCTTATATAAAATCTAAAACAAATTCAGAGTTTAATTTTTTCACCTTGAAAACGTTTATGAGTATGGACTCTTTCTTTGGAAATAAAAGTTCTTTCTCCTGGATGTCATCTGGAGGGGTACTGGATCCCTCATGCAAGTGGAAGAACTCTGAGTTCACTCACCTCTCCCCTCAGCTGCTGGTCTACCTGGGCTCCCAGACCTTGAATCAAGATCTAAGCCCTCTCACATGCTACCGGTAGGAACATAATTAGGTACAAGCTTTCTGGAAAGAAACAGCAAACACCACCTTGCAGTGGTATATGCTGGCTCACGAGAACCAATTGTTTAATTATCAGGAATATTTCAAGCCAGGCATTAAACCATTGGTAGCTTGAAATCAGCAATGGTTGGAATACTTACACTCTAGAAACTGGCAAGTGCTACAAATCAGGGTGGGTTTGTTTTTTTATTTTTATTTTTTCTGTAAGCTTTTCGTTAAACATTTACCAGCACACCAATGCTTTAAAGTGTTCAAACTCTCAGCCCTAACAACTCTACTCTAAGAAATATTCAGAGAAGCAAACAAATATTTACTTATAAAAAGTTCTTTGTAGAAAATAAAGTTGGAAATAACCCAAATATCTAAGAAGTAGCAGATTAAATGAAATGCTATGTAGCCACTAAAATTATATTTTTAAATCTATTTGATGACATGGAAAATTATTCAGCATATAAGGGGAAATGAGAATATAAAACTCCATATATAGTACAAGAGAAAATTTTTGTAAGGAAATAGTATGTACATATATACAGATAGAGAATTTAATTTTTTAAAAAAACTCATATAGTATCAGTGATATCTTTGGTGGGATAAAAGGTAACTTTTATTTTCTTTTTTTATCTTTGTACATTTTCCAAATATTCTTTGACAAACATGTATTACATTTCTAATCAGTCAAAAATAAATACAATCCAAAGAAAAAAGTAAGGTCAGAAGAAACTGGAAAACATGAGCCTAAAGTCAGCCAACATTTTTTGCTTACCATGGCATTTGCTGCACCATATTGACAACTACCAATCAGAAATGGACTATATACTTTCTGCATCCCTGTATAATAGGATGGTGACTCTGGATTGTGTTGAATCTGTGATTTTTAGTTCTCCGAACTCTTAAGGATGTAGCCAGTTTTCAGAATGTAGCATAGAACTGCACTTCTGACCTAAAACCCATAAAAACAGTGAATTAAGCACCTAATTTACCACTTACAAGTCTAGCCCCCTCTTAACATCCCTTTCCAGGCCTCTCTCTTAGGAAGGAGCCTAGCATTTTCTTGTAGAAACTGGAATGACACTCCAGCCCCAGCTCCCACTCCCCTCCATGACAGGCGGATTTATCTGATCCGAGAGTTAGGAGAGGCTTTTTTGGAGCCAGCCTGTCCAGAGGACAAGCATTCCACTCTGCTCTCTGCCTTGGAGGACTGTCCCCGACTCCCGCATCATGGGGGGATGCCTGCGGTTGACCAGCTTAGCCAGTGATGGCAGATAAGTGCTGATTTTACTGCTGAGTAGGCAAACTCACTTGGCCACAGATATAACACATTCTCCAATCAAGTTTATTAGTAATCTAGGCAACATGATTTCCCTCTTCTCTAGCATCTATCTACTAATTCATCCCAAATTTAGGAGAATATAGAGATATTGGTTATTAGTCTCCACTAATCTCCAACACAATACATCAGTGTTTATGTCAAGCAGAAACTGCTGAAGACAAGGGTCATGTCTTATATTCCCATTTTTGTATTCATAGCACTTAGCGTGGCCATTTGTGCCCATAAAAGTGGCCCATAGAAGATTGGGGGTGGAGGGGAGAAGAAAGCTAGTCAAAGAAAAATATTCAGAATGCAATCTCTTTACCTGTTACCTCTTATGTCCTACTGAATTCAGTGAGAGTGGCCCTTCTCTCTGGCAGATTTTGGCCCATTATTCCCATCCTTGGTTTAACGGTTGGTGCAGCATTTGTGGTTTAAACAATTTACAGTGATCGATGGGAACTAACACCAGGTGAAATGGGGTCTCATCTGAGGAAAATCCTTAGTAATGACAGACAGGGGAGAGGTATGGTCATCAGTTCTTAATTATAATCTGTCTTCTCTTGGCCATCTAGTTTCTCCTTCTCTCCCTCCTTTAACACTAATTTTAAATAAAGTGAAAATTTTAAACTGGGAAACATCTCTTCGTACTCACTATAACTTTCTGTTGCCTTGGCTGGAGCCCCCTGACTAAATCACTCCTGAAAGTCAGAACACCGTTTCTTCCTTCTCATCAATTGGTACCAATTAGACACCTTCTAGGTAGAGAAATAATTTACTTAACTGCATAAGAAAATGGCCACTTCAAGCCCTTTAAGAATTTTGGTTCTCAATTACCCAGCCTTACTTCTCCTGTGAAGTGATAATTAGAGTCTAGATGATAACTGGATTACCAAGGACATCTCTCCCGACAGTCGTTTAACACCTAATCAAGTGTTAAGGTCGTAAATTATGCATTTCTCAACAGCATTCAGACCCATTTGAAAACAATTTGAAACAGTTCAAGAGTTCCTAGATGGTCTTCAGTTTTATGGGGCTGTGAAGGGTCCTGCTTAAAGGAATTACCCGCTTAGAAGAAGTACCCGGTTAAAGGAGTTACCCACTTAAAAGACTCAAACGTGTAAGGCTCTCTAAGTTCTTTAATCTGCTGCAGATCATTATTTTTTTAACTGACAATTGAGTACCCTCCCTCCCCACCACATAAGAGAAATTGGAGTGTTTCCCACAGTGTCAATACGCCTCCCCAGGGAGCTCAGATAAAAAGATTCTAGAGAGAATTTGAAAGGGAAAAAAATGACTTAAAAAAATAAAGCCTTACAACTTTGTTTTTCTTCTGACTTGTTCAAAAGCAGATCCAAAAATTAAAAGTTCGATACTGCAATACTGAAAACCACAGACTTGTTTCTCATTTCTGGGTTTGGAGGGGAAAAACTATTCTAAGTGATTGGGGGGAGAGGAGATGTGGGGAAAGGGAAAACAGGGGAGTGCCATGTCTTGCCCTGCCCACCTTTAAACAAAACCAAGCATCCTGTAAGCAGTGGGCTCTTCCGATGGCAGAGGCCCTATTAGAACAATTCAACCCCACTCTCACCACCGTCAACCCCATGTCTTCAGTTCCACCAGAGACCTGAGTAGAAGTCCATGTCCCAAAAAGCAGCCATCACCATAGTCTCATATTTTGCAATAAAATTTTCCCCATCAATTGGTCTATCAGTCCCTCTGCCTTCCCTTCCATTCCTCACAGGCAGAAATGTGGATGTCTCTAAAAGCACTGAGCATCACACACATTTATGACAGCACGTCTCTAACTCCCCTTTAATAACAACAGACACGCTTCTTTTGGAGCCTGAGAATCTGTTCGCATGCTCAGTCTCTTCCTCTTGGAAGGAGAAATAGTATAATTGGAAGCAAAGATTACACCATGTAATTGTACCAAGATAAGGATCCATCTTTAGTCTAGCCCAACTCAATTAGAATATTTTTACTGCTTAATTTGATCTGAAGAGCCTCAGGAAAAAAAAAAAATCTGTCTTCTTAGAGGAACAGGCAAAGTCTGACACATATGGTTTCTTCCCTCTTCCTCCCTTACTTGCATCTCAGTAACATTCCACATATTGAAAAGATAAGAACCAGAAATCCAAAGTGAGGGCAGCCCTTTTCCATCCCTTCTGCTACATGTTAAGACTTCATTCATTGGAACAAGCTGAGTTATTTGTGTGGCAAATACATTGAGTCTTTTCAAAACAAATATCTTTTATTTCAGTATACTTCTTAGAAAAAAAGAGACAGAAGAGAATTGGTGTAAGATACATAAAAGATCATTTTACCTGGGCCAATGTAAAAAGCCTCTTGGCTGATCTCCTTGTTTAGCTTTCTAAATCAAAATATCCCATCATCATCACTCTCCTGATTAAGAGCCTGTAATGGCCATCCATATCTAGAGAAAGGAAATCCAGACAACATTCAAAGACCTTCATAATTGGGTTCCTACTCACCTTTTCACCCTTACACTGTCATTTTCCCTCAAATAAACACAATGCTTCCATCATCACTTACATTCTGCAAACAGGTATGCACATTCTTGTCTCTTTGTCTTTGCTCCCACTGTTCC
The DNA here is from genome assembly GCF_049350105.2 of Macaca mulatta. Classification (NCBI taxonomy): domain Eukaryota; kingdom Metazoa; phylum Chordata; class Mammalia; order Primates; family Cercopithecidae; genus Macaca; species Macaca mulatta. The sequence continues at coordinate 30,512,003 of NC_133407.1, forward strand.
CTTTGTGTCTCTTTTCTCCACTCTTTGCAAAATCCTCTTCATCCCTCAAGGACTAACTCAAATGTCATCTCCTCTATAGACCTCCTCTCTGAAGCTGATATAACATCCAGCACCTGGGTTCACCTGTCACTTTTAAATTCCTCTGTTCTACTTTTATCATAGTTTATTTGTGTATGTTTCTCTCAAGGGATTACAAATTTCCTGAAAGCCATGATTACGTCTTCTAATTTATGTATACAGGTATCTCTAGCACCTTACCTGGCATAGATATGTACTATCTAGAAAGACATTATAGAAAGAAATCAGATTTTCTTTTGTATTAAATGAGATTTTAAAATGTGTCTTTTAAAAATTTATGGATGCATTTTCATTTTGTTCAGACCCAAATTTTGAACATTCATTCACATGAAAAGATGCTATGCTAAAATTCAGAGAAATGCAAGAATTGGTATTATAATCAATTTTCTTATTCCTTTAACATTTCATATGAAGTTGTGTGTACTTAGACATGTCTTCACTTGCAGTCATGTTTGACAGGGGGTCTTTTGCTCTTTGTATATCCCCAGTGTGTGTCACATAAACAAAAGTCCTCCTCTCACTGAAATATTGACAGAAATAAATCACTTTGCAAAGCAGACTCAAATGATAGTCTCCTGAATTTTGAAAGAATTTCTTTTATTGAGATGCTGAAAATGTATATGATAAATTGTGATCATTAAAGTAGAGTAGTTAACATATAAAATCATTTAACTCAAAGAAAAACAAGGTCCCAGGTGATGTACAAATTAGGTATATACAGAGCTGGGGCAACAAATACATCACTTAGGTGGTGTATTAGTCCATCTTGCACTGCTATAAAGAACTACTGGAGACTGGGTAATTTATGAAGAAAAGAGGTTTAATTGACTCACAGTTCTGCAGTACAGGAAGAATGGCTGTGGAGGCCTCATGAAACTCACAATCATGGCAGAAGCAAAGGGGAAGCAAGCATTTTCTTCGCAAGAGGAAAAGAGAGTGAAGGGGAGGTGAGGTGCTACACACGTTTAAACAACCAGATCTCAGGAGAACTCCCTCACTATCACGAGAACGCAAGGGGGAAATCCGCCCCCATGTTCCAACCACCTCCACCAGGTCCCTCCCTCAACATTAGGGATTACAATTCAATGTGAGATTTGGGTCCAAACATAGTGCCAAACTATATCAGATGGGTAATGTTTCTGTGGAGTCCTTACTCTTGGACATTCAAGTCAGGGAGGACCATCAAGGCAAAAGCTCACTCACAAATGGTTGAGGATCCCACTTCCAATCCCCCGGCCTACAGGTGAGATATAAGTGCAGTGTTCATACTTGCCCTGTCCCTGCTCACTTGGGGGCAGGCTTTGTACTCAAGCTTTTCACCTGCTCTAAATCCTGCCTTGGGACTGCTCTCTAGCCACAGCCTTTGGTCATCCCCCATGAATGGCCAGTGATCGAAGTTTATGGACGTCCCTGTGGACAGGCAAACCAAGCTGATAAAACCTCCCCCTCACCAACTTCTGCTCCACGGTTTCTATCTTCCAGGCTCACAGATTCTGAAGGATCACCAAAGTCTGTTCCTTTCTCTCTACATCCTAAAAGTTGTATTGGGTAATAACATAAAAATATCATGAAATATCATTAACAAAGTGAGGGAAGGCTCATGAATGCTGAGAGATAGGAACATGAGGCAGAAGTGGCCTCAGTCTCACAGAAGGAGGAAAAAAGACAGTCGGGCACAGTGGCTCACACCTGTAATCACAGCACTTCTGGAAGCCAAGGTGGGTGGATCACCTGAGGTCAGGAGTTCAAGACCAGCCTGGCCAACATAGTGAAACCCTCTCTCTACTAAAAATACAAAAATTAGCCAGGCAGGTGGGTGTGTGCCTATAATCCCAGCTACTCTGGAGGCTGAGGCTGGAGAATTGCTTGAACCTGGGAGGCAGAGGTTGCAGTGAGCTGAGATGGCACCACTGCACTCCAGCCTAGGTGACAGAGTGAGATTGTCTCAAAATAAAAAGAAAAAAGAAAAAGAGAACCCAGTGCTTAAGGCAAAGCAGAATATCTCACTGACCTTTGCCTGTCATCACAAGGGGATCATTGCTGTACAGCACGATCGTATTTCCCTAGACTGAAACCCCAGTGGCCACCTTGACACCCTATGGTACTGTCTGGAAGGCTTACTCTTCTTTACCTGCCTAAAAGGATGCCCCCTCACCCCCACCAGTGACCTCATAGGGTGGCAGCTTGTAGCAAGGAAAGATGGTTACAAAAAAGAAGAAGGGAGATGGGACACTTCACGGTGTCTGCCCATGGATGATGTGCTATATGTGAAGTGGTAGATAGATACCATTAAATAAGATTAAATTTCAGAGGTGAGGAAGTTATTCCCATAAGGCTCAATTATCTTTAGAGCCTTCTGATGAGTCAAAGCTAAGTGTCAGTTTAGTGCTACCAGGTCTTTAGCACCTTTCAACACTTGTAAGTTTCCCTTTTTAACAAAGAGCCAGCAGACTTCAGACTCAGAACCTCGATCAGGCTACTGGATGCAACGAGTCTTTTAATACTATTGTTTTGACATATTTAATTTTACAGTTATTTTACGTTTGTGGCAAGTGATACTTTCTATTCATTATGTTCACATGACTTTCTTTTCAGAATAAATTATTTAATATGAACCATGAATCAGTTTAAAGTGAAATAAAGTAAATAATTGTGCAGGCTTATATAATTATTATAAAAATCAGAAAGAATGACTAAAGTTTGAGAAACATCAGTATAAACCTCAAAACATAGGATAATGAGACTAGAGGACCTGGAGTAAAAATCCCATCTCTGCTCCTTTGTAATCTCTCTGAGCCTCAGTTTCTCACCTACAAAATGGAATAAATATAATATTCCACACGACATTGTGGTTGGCCCAAGGGAGCCAAATATAGAAGATGAGGCTGAGTAAATCAGTGAGTGGGCTGGCACTCATTACAATAAGAGGGCATGACCAGTGCAGACCAATTAACTTACTTGCACGCTGCAGTATTATATTCTAAATGAGTGGTCTCAAACCTTTTTGGCACCAGGGACCAGTTTCATGGAAGACAATTTTTCCATGAACTGGGGACAGGGGAATGGTTTCAGGATGATTCAAGCACATTACATTTATTGTGCATTTTATTGCTATTATTATTACCTTGTAATAATAATGAAATAATTATACAACTCACCATAATGTAGAATCATTGAGAGTCCTGAGCTTGTTTTCCTGCAACTAGATGGTCCTATCTGGGGGTGATGGGAGACAGTGACAGATCATCAGGCATTAGATTCTCATAAGGAGTACACAACATAGATCCCTCATATGCACAGTTCACAATAGGGTCTACACTCTTATGAGAATCTAATGCGGCTGCTGATCTGACAGGAGGTGGAGCTCAGGCAGTACTGCAAGCAATGGGGAGAGACTGTAAATACAGATGAAGCTACACTTGCTGGCCCGCCACTCACCTCCTGCTGTGCAGCCTGGTTCCTAATAGGCCACAGACCAGTAGCGGTCCATGGCCTGGGGCCTGGGGACCCATGCTGTATACCATGCATGGTATTTGGTTGTATTTGCCTCCCCCAAGAGACTATAAGCTCCTTAATGGCAGTAACCATGTCTTATTGATCTGTGCCTTGGAACATTGCTTCTCTGTGGTACAGATTTTATGAATATTTTTAAATTGAATTGAATTAACCAATTGAATGGATGATCTATTTGTCTTGACAATCCAACAAAGATCCTTGAAGTGGAAAATTGTCTGCTGTATCACATATAACTATTAGGATAGTCCTTTCTCAGTAAAAACTCACTGATTGATAATATATGCATCTCTTACCTGGACGACTGTGACTGTCTTCTGGTTTAGTCTCCCTACCTCCACTGGGGTCCTCCCACAGTTCACTCTCCGCATGGCAATCAAAGTGATCTTCCTAAAACACAAGACTGACAATGTTACTCTCCTGCTAAAAACACACCTGGGGATAGAGTAAAACTTCTTAGCACAATATTCAAGGCCCTTAATTATCCATCTCCTACTTACAGCTTTAGTTTTGACCCTGAGTACACCATCTCCTCCAGCTAGACTGAAGCATTTTCAGGTGCCCAAACGAGCTGCATGGTCTCTCAACTCACGGCCATTACACCTACTGTTGCTTTCTCTGGAATGCTCTTTTCTTTCCTGTTTCTCTACCTGGTTAGGTTCCACTCATCCCTCTAGATGTCCCCTCCTACAGAAGAACTTTCTGCCCTCTTCTGCACCAGCTGTACATCCCTCACAGGTGAATGCGGGCCATGTGAGAAAAAGATAGATTTCCCTTACAACTTTCAATTCAGGCATCATATTGAATCCACCATTTGTAGTCTCTGCCTGCAATACCTCAGGTACTTGGTGGACCTCTGATCACTGACAGCCATGAGGCCTTTTGCTATTGTTAAACTGCTGCTGTTCTAAGGGTGACTGTGTGTCTTGTCGAAGTGATTCTCTCAAAGAAAAAATTATACCACTTGTATAATGCCTGATCTTGTGAAGCTTACCTCCAGATTTGATTTAAAAAAACAAACAAACAAACAAAAAAAAAAACCTCTGTAGCTGTTTTTATGTGAAAACAGCTTTCATGGGAGAAAATAAAAGTTGAAAACATAATTGTGTGTCTAGATCACATTCCCACAGCCTGTAAAGCTTCCGACACTATGTGAGTGGGCAGTGAATTTGTGGGAAGAAGGAAGGAAGGAAAGAAGGAAGATAGAGAAAGAGAAAATGGATAATAGGGCAGTAGAGAGAAAGAAAGGGAGCAGGAAAAATCCAGAAGAGATAAAATTTTGTCATAGTTGCCATTTATCTTCAGTAGCCCCATTGGATTTCACCCTTGCCAGCCTCTCCTTCTCCTTCTACCAAGCTCATTTGTGATGCTCTCATCTGACCACACTCGTGGCCACACCTTGGCAGCCCCATCCAGCCCATACTCCATGCAGTCTAAACACACATGAGCCTGGGCTATCTCTCCTCCTTCCCACTGGCTTCTTTTATAATCTTGGCTGGGGAGATGCAGGATGCACAATGCGCCAGCTGTCTCCTCTAACTCCATGTGTGTAATAAGGCTAAACATCTTTGAAATTTGAGATAATTGAAGGGTTTCCTTAGGAGAAAAACCCCAACCAGACAGGATGTAGCCAACAGCAGTTGAAAATGTTCAAAGTAGTTAACAATATTTTAAATTTAAGAGATTCTCCACAACAATTTGGAGTTTCAGTTTCTTCCCATAATTGAAAGAACTGGCAACATGGGGCCAGCTCTGGTTGGATTTAAATAGAGCTACTTCCTTCAATGGTGGCACATGGCTCTCCCTCTAGTTTGCCACAGACCCTACCCCTCCTTATCATGCCCCAATATTGAAGCCAAGCATAGATTGCCATTTGTCAGATTGCTCTCATTTTATTTGTACTATATTTGCCTTATACTAGACTATGTTTATTCATTAACATTCCCTGTGAGGCCCCAGAGACCCGTGAGTGTGCACTGTGCAGACCAGACATTCTCCACACATGCAAAGCAGACGGCCACCTAGACAGGGCTCATCTCTTTAGCTTTGAACAAGTGCCTGTGCTCTATCATTTGTTGCTGATAATTCATGCCCAAAGGGAAATAGGGAAGAAGAGTTCTTTTTAAACTAACCCAGAGTCTCCAAACGTGACTTCCCGTTTGTCCTTTTTCTTGGCTACTAGCATTAGCACTTGCTATCATTATTGTTACCTGATCTCATTACCTCTCAGACTCTTTACTTCCCATTGCAGCATTTGCCCTCGAGGTAAACCTGTTGCCCGCCTAAGAGATAATAATACTCATCAGAACCTTTTGTAGTGTTTCTGGACCTTTTGGGATCGAACCACATTTTGCACACATAAAGCCCTCTATTATCACCACTATTGTTGTCATTATTATTATTTGGGATTAGGCAGCCCTCTCAGAAGTCTTGCCAACCACAGGCAGGTGCCAGCCCAGAGCCTCACCTGGCCGGGCACAGTGACTGAGGCCGGACGCACCTGGCTGTAGGTGGCTGGTTCAGCCTGCAGAGTCCTGGGCTCTTGCCAGAGAAGAAACCTGCCTTGAAACATTCACTCCTCCCCTAATGCAGGAAATAGAGAGAGGGCTGTGGGTGAGAAGGAGGCCTTTCCCAGGGAACCCAGTCTTCAGACCACGCTAGTGGATTATCATTGCTGCAGCAGTCCTCAAACCAGGCAGATCCTTAAAGAGCCAGATTCTCTGTCTCTCTCAGAAGAGAGGGATGTACAACACAGTTTGGAGTCAGAAGCTGAGTTCCCATCCCCACTGTCACTCTATAACTCTGTGAGCCTCAAACAACTGATTGACTCTTCCAGTCTCTGGTTCATCATTGGCAAAATGTGGACACATCCCAACTTCATGATAATACCATGGGATTTATATGTAAATAAATTTGAAATTATATATACAAGTATTTAGGTAAATATCAATTTATAGTGTCTGGCATATAGTAAACCCTCTATTAACTGATGAAGGAAGGGCCCCATCTCTATTCAGGCTTACTGCACCACCCAGAAGTTAACTGTTTCAGCAGCAGACCCAGAGTAAACAGACAAGATGCCTTCAGCAAGCAGAGGTGAATACAAACCTCTCTCACCAAGAGAATAATTCCCAGTCAACAGCATGCTGCCTGCCACCTGAATTCCCATTTCGTTATTCTCCATCTCTCACTGACTCCCAACCAAATGCCTCCCAAGGAAACATGAGCCTTTTCCTCTTTTTGATACACACCCTGTCCCTCTGTGATACCCATTGGTCAAGTTTGCCCCAGCAGAGGGGTGGGGATATGGAGGATCAGCACTGCTTTCTAATCCCTTCATTTTGCCCTTTTTTCTTGGAAATAAAAAAAAAAAAAAAGCAAGCAAACAAGCAAAAATGAAGCAAAATGCAAAGCAGCTTAAAACTTTCAACATTTCAAAACATTCAAAGGGAAATGTGTTGACCCAGAGATGCCAGAGATGAGCTGGGCATGAGAAGGGCAGGGATAGAAACAAGTCTCAGGAAAACTGGAGCCAAGGAAGGAAATTCTACCAGGTCCCTCTCTCCATTTCTTACTTCTCCTTCTTTCTGCACATCTGCTTCATTTCTTCTCACTACAGAGCGTCGGGAATCACAGCTATAGCACTGCACAGCTTTGCAGTCATTAGAAAGTCAGTCATTAGAGAGACTGGCTTATACCCTTTCTGATACCAAATTTTAATATCTGAAATAAAATATTTGAGCGGCCAGTTTTGGTCAGGAGCCCATTCTTGGATCAATCAACTATGGCTGTGGCTACTGATGGTGTAGTTTGGTCAGGGACAAACCCCTAGATGAACCAATTGCTGGTTGGGATGATGAGCTCATGTCAGAAGATGGAAGCTGCTGCTGTAAGCTTGTGGTTGGGAAAGAGAAAGGAGGCCACCTATTATAGGATACATAATGGGACTAGATTATCTGTGCGTGAAACTTTCTAAGTTGCCAAACCATGAGCTTCTCAAGAATGGAAACTAAGCTAATGCATCTTTGTATTCTGGCCATGATAAGGACTCAGGAAATGTTTGTAGAATTGAATTAAAATGCATCTGACTAATTGTAAAGTTGTGTGTCCATCCTAGATCCTATGTGTCCAGAGAAAAACCAAAAGATCAGCTGCAGAAATGAAGATCCTACTTTGCCTGAGGAGAAATTTTCCAACAAACAGAATCACCTAGAAATGCAAACAGAAGCATCAGGAAGCTAAGTACCCCCTTTTAACGGAGGCCTTCAAGACTAAGTAAATGATTGTTTGTCAGGGATGTTGAGGAGGATATTTATGCATTCACCTAAATGCCCTTCTAAACATTTGATCTTATGATTCTGCAAACTTAGTCAAAGAAGAAAATTTCACCATGCCTCGACCAAGCTTCCCAGGACACCAAAGAAAGGAGAAATAGCCACAGCAATATAGCCAAGGCTTTTTCTGGCCATATCTGAACATATGCTTTGATGTGATCCTAGCCTTTCTTCTTCCTAGTGATGCTGGTCATGGAGATGAGTTAAAGGACTTCCTTACCTCCATCAGCGTACCTGCCTGTTTAACGACCAAAATGTGCCCAATTTAAAATGCCCTTGCTCTTGTTTTGTCCCAAGATATAAGACTTCATTTAATTGCATTTAGTATACAATGAATAAATTGAAACTATATGCTCTTTGGGCATTATTTCTAATCTGTTTTTCACCGAGAGCTTCCCAATAAGTTGGCATCCTTGATTTTTATTAGCATTTTCACTCTTATTTTCTCATACAAAGTTCTGCACACTTGAGAGGGGGTTTTCCTGAATCACCAGTCACTATAATGTGATGAAGGAAAATGCGATGATAGGACCAGCATCACCTCTATGACGCAAGCCCACCTGGGAAATTCTGGGCAAGTACAGGAAGGAAGGTTTCCTGGGATATCTTTTACCAGAAAACTGGGGCATTGATTCTCAGAAAACAGCTGTGGTGGTATGATAGAGCTAGGTCATATTAGCTTATGAAAGCCAATTATACAATTTTGAGGAATTTTGTGAGCCATTGTTAAACCATTGGTAGCTTGAAATTAGACTTGGAGTAGTTATATTTTGGCAAGTGCTATGAATCAGGCTCTCCAGCATACCCCCTCCCCTAACCCTTCCCCTAGTTTAACAACATACAACTGGTTAGCTACAACTAATCAACTCTAATCAACTCTAGTCACATTGGCCTCTTTGCCAAATGACAGGAATGACCCTGGCAACAATACTTAGCTAAAGCAGTCAGTGCTTCTCACAGTTCTACCAGGGAACAAAGAATCTTGTTTTTCTGGCAATATTAATAGAGTCATATCTCATTTTATTGCACTTTATAGATATTGCAGTTTTTACAAATTGAAAATTTTTGACAACCCTATGTTGAACAAGTCTGTCAGTACCATTTTTTCCAACAGCATGAGCTTACTTCGTGTCTCTGTGTCACATTTTTGTAACTCTCACAATATTTCAAACATTTTAATTATTATGATATCTGTTATTATGACTGTAATCAGTGGCCTTTGATGTTACACTGTAATTGTTTTGGGATGCCATGAGCTGTGTCCATATAAGATGGTGAACTTAATCAATAAGTATTGTATATGTTCTGACTGCTCCACCAACAAGCCGTTCCCCTCCTTCTCTCTCCCTCTTTTCAGGCCTCCCTATTCCCTGAGACACAACATTGAAACTAACCCAGTTAATAACCCTACAATGGCCTCTAAGTGTTCAAATGAAAGGAAGAGTCGCGTATCTCTCACTTTAAATTAAAAGCTAGAAATGATTAAGCTTAGCAAGGAAGACATAATGAAAGCCAAGATAGACCAAAAGCTAGACTTCTTGTGCCAAAGAGTTAGCCAAGTTGCAAAAGCAAACTAAAAGTTCTTGAAGGAAAAAAAAGTGCTACTCCAGTGAGTACACAAATGATAAGAAAGTGAATCAGCCTTATTACTGATCTGGAAAAAGTTTTAGTGGTCTGTATAGAAGATCAAACTAGCCACAACATTCCCCAAGCCAAAGCCTAATCCAGAGCAAAGTCCTAAATAATAGAGTAGAATCTCTTAAATTTATGAAGGCAGAGAGAGGTCAGGAAGCTGCAGAAGAAAAGGCAGAAGCTAACAGAGATTGGTTCATGAAGTTTAAGGAAAGGCCATCTCCACAACAATAAAGTACAAGGCGAAACAGCAAATGCTGATGGAGACGCTGTAGCAAGTTATCCAGAAGATCTAGCTAAAATCACTGATGAAAGTGGCTACATTAAACAACAGATTTTTCAATGTAGATAAAACAGACTTCTATTGGAAGAAGATGACATCTAGAACTTCCATAGCTAGAGAGGAGAAGTTAAGGCCTGGCTTCAAAGCTTCAAAAGACAGACTGACTCTCTTGTTAGGGGCTACTGCAGCCAGTGGCTTTAAGTTGAAGCCAATGCTGACTTATCATTCCAAAAATCCTAGGGCCCTTAAAAATTACGCTAAATCTATTCTGCCTATACTCTGTAAATGGAACAACAAAGCCTAGATGACAGCATATCTATTTGTAGCATGGTTAACTGAATATTTTAAGCTGCTATTGAAACCTATTGCTCAGAAAAAGATTCCTTTCAAAATAATACTGCTTATTAACAATGCACCTGGTCAACCAAGAGCTCTAATGGAGATGTACAAGGAGATGAATATTGTTTTCATGCCAGATAACACAATATCCATTCTGCAGCCCATAGATCAAGGAGAAACTTGACTCTCATGGCTTATCATTTAAGAAATACATTTCATAAGGCTGTACCTTCCATAAATAGTGATTCCTCTGATAGATCTGGGTAAAGTACATTGAAAACCTACTGGAAATAATTCACCATTCTAGATGCCATTAGTAATATTCATGATTCATGGAAAGATGTCAAAATATCAACATTCATAGGGATTTGGAAGAAGTTGATTCCAACTTTCATGAATGACTTTGAGGACTCAAGACTTCAGTGGAGGAAGTACAAATGTGATAGAATTAGCAAGATAAGTAGAATCAGCAGTGGAACCTGAAGATGTAACTGAATTGGTGCAATCTCATAATACTTTCACATACAAAGAATTGTGTCTATGAATAAGCAAAGAAAATAGTTTCTTGAGATGGAATCTACTCCTGGTGAAAATGCGGTGAACATTGTTGAAATGACAACAAAGTATTTAGAATATTATATAAATGTAATTGATAAAGCAGCAGCAAGTTATAAGAGGATTGACTACAATTTTGAAAGAAGTTGTACTGTGGGTAAAATGCAAACAAATAGCATCACATGCTGTAGAGAAATATTTCCTGAAAAGAGAGTCAATGAATGCAGAACACTTTATTATTGTCTTATTTTAAGAAATTGCCTCAGCCACCCCAGCTTTCAGCAACCACCACCCTGCAATCAGTCGTCATCAACATCTATGCAAGACCCTCCACCACCAAAAAAGATTACAACTTGCTGAAGGCTCAGCTAATCATCAGCATTTTTTAGCAACAAAGTATTCTTAATTAAGTTATGTACATTTTTCAGACATGTTATATTGCACACTTAGACTGTAGTGTAGTGTTAACATCGCTTTTATATATACTGGGAAGCCAAAAATAAAAATGTGTGATTAGCTTTATTGTGATATTTGCTTTACTGCAGAGGTCTGGAACTGAACCTACAAGATCTCTGAGGTATGCCTGTATTAACATTTATGTTGGATCTCTTCTGCAGTTGATGTATTGATTCATTATAGTGGGCATAAATACGTAGTGTTGTGTCCTGCTGTCTTGAACATATCCCCGTATATTTTTTCTAGGACATTTATATCATATTTCTTAATGGTGCTAAATGAGAAAGAGAACATGAGAAAAAGATGCTACCTGTTTTTGGACTGTAATTTTTCTTTTCATATAAAGTACTCTACTAATGTCTAAGGTTTCCTAGATTTGTCAAAAACAAGTTTAAAAGGAGCACAGGGTTAGTGGGAGAAACATGAGAGGCTGATACATGAAGTTGGACAAGTTATCTAAGCCTCAGTTACTCAATCTAAATGGAACTTTTAATTTTGGTTTAGGGAGTTATGTAGGAAGAGGAGAAATGTATGAAAAGTGCCATGTAGCATTCAACCAAATATTGATTGATTAGTGAAATTTGTTTTGCTGGGAAAGCCAAGTAAAAAGAACATGCCAGTAGTCTTGACTTACAGACGTTTGGAGAATTAACCCTCTAAACCTGTGCTGACACTTCAGAGATGGGCAGTCAGGAGTTGAGTGTTGGTTCAAATATTGGTTGAATTTTACATGGCACTTTTCATACATTTTCCCCCTTCCTATTTAACTATTATGACTTTTAAAAGCCCAACTTTTGGGGTGCTTCCTCTTACATGCCACACAAATAAATACTCTTTGCCCACATTTTAGTAGTAACAATAAGAATGAAAGAGAGTTTCAAAAGTAAGATCTTCTTTGGCACAAATTTATGTAGCTTTTCCCTCCCCAGTAAAAAAATAATTCTGAGCATACTTTACAAATTCTATTCCTAAAACAATCTGTTGTTTCGGGAAAGCCTGGTTAAATGAACATGACAGTAGTCTTGGCTTAAAGATGTTTGGAGAATTAACCCTCTAAACCTGTGCTGACACTTCACAGATGGGCAGTCAGGAGTTCCTGGTAGTTCCTCATAGCTGTACAATTAGAAACCCGGAATTCAGTGGAAGTCTAAGTCAGCTCTTGACTGGAAAGAATTCTGTCCCTTTCTGAGCTACTACAAAGCCTTACAATCTGAGAGATCTTAGGGAGAGTGGAATCTTGAAGCCCATCCGATAAATAAGCTACAGACCCAGGAGAAGTGTGTTGAAATAATATTAAATAATTTTTTATTCTTTAACTACAGCAGGGTGATAGGAGGCCTCTTGAGGACTGAGGAAATGGGGCACTGTGGTATCCCAGGATGTTACTTTAGGATTCCTTTCTAGTCACAGCATTATCAGATTTCCAAAACATGCAGAAGCCATGGGAGAGTTCTCTGGGTGGCTTTGAAAACATATCATTCAAATCTGAGGCAGCAGTTCAGTGCCTTGAGTGGTCATCCATCTCAACCCCAGCCTGTGCAAGCCTGGAGCTTGTACATGAAGTGGCAAAATAAAAAAGATAAAACAAGGTATAAGCAGACCCCTTGTTTATATAATATCACATATACAAAGAATGCATCAAAATACCTATCATGTTCAAGGTAACCCATATGAGAGATCTGTCTTTGTTGGTGGAGTTGGAATTGAAATTGGGGTTGGAGTTGTGGTTGTGGTTGGAATTGGAGCTGGAGTTGGCTTTGGTGTTCATACAGGTGAAATATTTGGAATCTTTTTGGTGTCTCTCAAATTGCAATCGTGTCAGATGCCAAGCCACTGATTTCTGAGAGAAATCTGGCACTAACTCCCCAGATGGATCATGAATTTCTTTAGGAGTAAAGCCTATATCCTAAAGTTTCTTTACCTCCACAGCAACTAACTCTGTGCTCTACACAAAGAAAGTGCTTGGTAAATACTTAACTGCTCTAATTTATTAACAATGCAACCAATCCTCAAAGTCCTTTCAGGTGATTTTGTGAATCGGAGAGAAAACAGAAGAGCTTCCTCATGAGCAAGAAGCTCAACGACTTCTGACTGTTTCAACTGCCTGGGCCATTTGGTTTGATGTTAGTCTATACAAGAAACACCAACTGAGCAAATCTGCATACCAGGGATTTCAAGTGAAGTTCATAATAACTAATAGTGCTGCTACCTTGAAAGTTCTCATTGTTTTTACCCTTAGGCATCAAACTCTCACTGGTTTTGCATCTAAAGAGAATGCCAAATAGACAAATTTCCAAAAGCTTGTGTGGACATTGTGTAGAGTTTTTCCTACTTATGGAATTAAAATAATAAAGACATAACTCTGAAGAAATTAGCCACAGTCCAGTCCCAATTTGCCCTATGTGTGTCTAAGTGTGAGCACTTTAATGACACGTTGGCTTAACTTCTCCCAGATAGAAATACTGAAGCGATTATTAATTTTGCCTCCTTAATGCTGACAATCACCCCAGAGCAAGGACAAACCTTAGCAAACATCACTTAAAAAAAAAAAAAAAAGCCTCTTTATAGTACCAAGGAGCATGGGAAAATGAGAGAGGGGATCATGAAATTCTGGAAAATGAGATGCTTGATGGGTATTTCCTGGTTATAAGGTGTTGTTTATTCCATCCAGTTGAGACATATGGGGGTGCCCGCAAGGTGTGCCCTGAGACTTGTTGATAATTGCAGGGTGGCTAGAGGCCAGAACCTCAACCTCAGGTAAGAGCCAAAATGATATAGCTAAGCACCTATTAATCAGGATTAACCTCCAAGGATGCCAACTCTGGAAGCTTCTTCACAAATAAGCATCTTCATGTACACTTTAAAAAGAAAACAAAACATTCATTTTCTCAGATGGAGTCATCTGGCCTGGTAGCTCCGGAAAAGATATTTTAGCCCCATCATGAAAATAAATTAGTCAACGCCCTAAAATAAGTTAGGGTAGGTCTAATGAGACTCCACAGCCCTCCCCGGGGGCCTGTTACTGAAGCCTGCTTTTCTTTTCTATGAGTTTCATGTTTCTGGGAAACCTGTGCTTGTGGCAGAATCGGAAGGTATCTCTATAGGCAAATAGAGAATTGCGGTCATTTGACACATATTTAGGCCAAAGAGACACTTTTATTTCAATTACCTGCTTATTTCCAGAAAAGAGAGGAAAAATAAATTAGACTCTACTAGATTTAGAAATAAATTTTGTGTAAACCTCAAAATGTTCTTTTGCCCAAATTCATTTTCTCCTTTCCCTATTTGCTGAGGGGCTGAAGATGGCCTGAGGCCAGGGAATAGAGCAGAACCCTCCCCTAAGACAAAGCTTAAAAGAGTGCAGGAACCCTGTGGTCCCAAATATCATTAACAAGTCTGGAGGAACACACAAACCTAGAGGATGGGTCCATGTCACCAGCAAACACTTGGATATTTTCTTTGGTTTATAGCCTATATGTTTGGTCCATTAGGGTGTACTAGGTGAATGGGAGTCCAAGCAGCAGAGGGTTTTCAGAGCTCTGAAAGTCCTGAATATTTTAGGAATTTTAATTTCAGTTTTCCTGTGTTTTGGCAGCTAGGCCATTAATAAGAAAATGGATGCTTAGACAAGTTGGACCATGTGGAGGTAAAAGTTCTCCCAAAAAGAAAATGACAGACCTTCGGATGGGCAGTTATCTGTGGGTCAATACTTTGGGGGAACTCTCTGAGCTTCAGGCTGCCCATATATAATGAGGAAAGCCTTAGAGTTTGTTATCATATAAAGGAAATACCATGAATTAATTTGCAAATGTGGAAATTGGATAGCTTAGGATAATCTACTCTTGTTTTAAAGTATTTAGATGATTGCAGTTTTTGAAAAAAAAAAACTCATAGATGATCATAAGGATAAAAATCGCATAGAATATACCTGTAGCATACAGTATAAAATATCTCCTCTAATCACAGGGGGAGATGTGTGTAAATACAAAAATATATAATAATTTGCTTGATCAAAGTTACTCTACCAAGATATGTTCTGGTCTAACTTACATAAAACACATTTTATGGACACCTGACTTTTATTTTAATCTTTCATCCAAAGTAAAGATGAATTTTTACTGAGCTCCATGTCTTAAAATTATAACTCCTCATTTTGATCAGACTTTGTAGTATACATAAATTAGCAAACATACACAGCATCTTGCTGTTAAAAACAAGTTGTTTTAATGAAAACATAACCTGAAAATCAAGCAGTATTTTTTGGAGGGAAAAGACATTGGTTGAAACAGCAATGTCTTATTGACATTAAAAACAGTTGACATAACTCTGCAAGGATGCTGAAATTTAACTTTTGTATGTTTTTATTATACCCAGAGTATCAAAGATAACAGAATTTATTCATAGAATGGCAGTCATTGGATTCAGTTTTCTGGTACAATTTTCTTCCCATATAAACTCATAAAAAATGTGATGGGTGAGCCATTAGGAATGCTTAAAGCAGCCCCTGATGTATGCCCGCACAGAAAGAACAGATAGATTGCAAAATGTTTATGCCTTTTACATTTTTTACAGTATTAATAAGGAAACACTGTGATTACCAATCAGAAAAGACTCCAGAGTGCTGCTTGTAAAGTGCACCATTATAAAGATTTATATCTGTATCTGGGGAGTAATATGGAGCATTGATATTTTAAGGAGCTCAGTTCAAAAATCTCTTTATTCAACGAAAGTCTGGGAGAGTGAAATATCTTTTTTCTTGTGACAGAAGTGTGTGTATCAAGGTTAGTTTATGATCCATATGGTAGGGAGAAATACATTTGGTCCCCCAAATATTCACCAAATACTTGGCAATGGATTACAAGGTAGCTATGCAACTTTTTGGCAAGACTACCTATCACAATTAGAGGTGAAATGGGTGTGGGATTATCTGTTCAATGCCAAATCCTGCTTTGGTTATCTCCTGACCTAGGCCCTGTTCTGTGTCAAGAGTGTGTAGTATGTTAGCCCCACCCAGAGGCCTCTAGTCCCACCAGTGCCAATCTGTCTTTCACTCTCTGAGAGTAAATGTTTTCAGCCATCTAGAGACAGCAAATAAATCTTTAGGAGGAAAGGCCCTATATTTTTCCAAGGTGCTTCTATCAGCATCTGATAGTTGGTATTTTGAAAGTAAATGCCTAGAGAAGACACATTTTCTAGTTTACATCTGTAACCTATATTCATTTTCCAAGTTTCCTAAGCAATACTCATGCAGAATTTTTCAATCAGTTTCGCTACCTCTGAACCCAATATGAAAGCTTAATATGGCAGTGTTAACCCACCTTCAACCAGAACCTGTCCAAAATAATCTATGCCAGTCATAATACATTCTGATGCAAGTATCAATGGTTAGAGTTTTATTTGTCTAACTCATCACTGAGTCCAAAAGTAGGGAGACCACGGCAGATGCAGCAAATCAAGGAAGGCCCTAGGATTCAGGCTTCTTCCATCTTACGGCTCCACCAGTCTTAACATGCAGCTTTCTTCTTACTGACAGTAAGATGACTACTGAATCTCCAAGCATGACATATGGTCAAGCAGGAAGAAAAGAGATAAGGAGAGAGCAAAGAGCAAGATGCCTTCTCTGCTCCAGGCATTGTCTTCCACATGGGATGGGAAGGACCACCCATAGGTGTCTGAGAAGTCAGATTTTGCTTGTATTTGTTAACTGGACATAATAACACACCAAAAAAAATCAGGATTCTGCTAGAAAGAAGAGTAGATATTAGGTAAGGAATGAGTAGCCATCAGCCACAAACATCATTTTTTAAACCTTCGGAAGGAGATTGTTTCTGACATCTAAAGCTGTGTTGTCCATTACAGTAGCCACTAGTCATGTGTAGCTATTTCAGTTAATTAAAATTAAAATTTAGTGCCTCACTCACGTAGCCACATTCATGTGCTCAATAGCCACAAGTGGCTGGTGGCTACCACATTGGATAGTGCTGGCTCAGAGCCTTCTTTCCAAGGAAGTGGATGCCTATGTCTTCTAATTCCCACATGTTTCAGTTCAAGGCCATTTTTCTTTGCCTTTGTCTTCAATGGAAAAAAATAGCAAGTCATCATCCTTTATGTAAATGTACTTAAAGATCATTGCATCCCCAGTGTATGTACCCTTTGTCTTAGCTCAGGTTTTTCCAAAAGTTGAGGGTAAGAAAAAAACTTGAGGGCAGGTAGTTTATATGAGAGGTGCCCCATCATCACCATCATAGAAAAAAAACCCACTAAATAAACAAACAAACAGGAAACAGCAGTGAAGGAATGAAGAGAGTGAGACCGAGAAAAGGAAAACTCCTCAAAGTAGGTTACTAAGGTCACTGTTGCAGGCAATAAGGGCTCAACTCCTCTAGGACCTCTGAGAAACGTGCAAAATGCCTCCCAGAATCATCTGTTCAAAGTACAGAAGGCTGGAGCATATGTGCACTAGCTCCCATATCTTGTTGGTTGAGGGTTGCCCCTGGGATGTTAACTCCCCTCCCTTTCCTCTGTCTGTATGTACTGGCTGAATGAGCTTCCACAGCCTTAAAGAACGCTATCAGGCACAGAAGTGGGTGGATGCCTGCATAGAACTTAAGGAGATGCCTGTCAGGGCGCACAGCACTATTCATCAATGCTATGGCTGATATCACGGATGGATCTAGGAGATGGGACATGGCCAACCAAGATCTCTTGCTATGCCCCTCCATTCTCTGTCAGTGACTAATTTTTAAGCTTATTTCCCTTTATAAAGGGTCTTGGTTCTACTCAATCCCAGTCGGTTGAGGAGCTCATGAGTTCACCAATAGACATGCAGCCATTTGTTAGCTATGATTACTCTTTGTACCATTCTCTTTCTTCACCATAAATAGGATTAAGAGCTTAAATCATTAGGCAGGGTTTTTTTAAAAAAACAGCTACTGAATTATTGTCCCTTACAAAAATATATTTTATATCAATGTGTTTGGGGAATTAGCTGGGATTTTCCTGCAGAAACAACAAATGCCTCTCTCAGATCCAAACATTTGCCCTGATGCTGCTTAGGGCAGACAGCCCACACTGGGCTGTGATTTGATGGATTCCAGACATGGATCCTCTCCAGAAATGTAACCACCCATTCATGTGTCTCAGCCCAGAAGACCACCATTACGGGGCTACACACTGGTGTTGAGGCTTTGCATCCCCAGGGTGCCCTATTAATGGCAACTACTTTTGGAGAAGGTGTACACTAAGCCCATGTCTGCTGCCATTGCTTGAATGGGTTCAACATACGGCTTTATGATATAACAGGTGGGAGAGGTCCCAAAGAGCTAAGTTTATGGTGAGAAACTTGATCATGAAACACAGCAAAAGGCAGTAGACATCCCAGAGCCACCTTTGAAGGAAGGCTCCCTGCCTACACACCCCCACCTTCCCACTGCTACCGACGGACAGGAGCACTGATAGAGGACACCAAAGGCAAAGTGTCATTATTTTGCTTTGAGTCAAGAAAGGCCTTAGGTAAAGTTGGTTCATTCATTCATTAAATATTAGTTGAGCATCTACTAAGCATCGAGCCCAGTGCTAAACTCCAGATACCCAGTGATCACCAAAACAAACATGGTCCAGACCTTGAGGGGCTTACAGTTCTAATGGGGAAGACATCCAGAACTCAAGCAAATAAAAAGTCTAACAACTGTCACAAGAGAAAAGAACACGGTCCCATAAGACCTACTTTCTGAGAAATGACACCTACACAGAGTCTGGAAAAGGGGGTTCAGGGAAGAAAAAACATTCCAAGGAAAAAAAAAAAAGTTTATCTAAAAAGCATATGGATCTAGGAGGAGCTCAGATGTCAGTGGTACAGTGGGCAGGATGGGTTTGAAAAGAAAGACGCTGGCTAGGAGACAAAGGACCTCACTAGACATCCATCCCTCTTATTCCACAATTCTAGAACAAAATGCCACATTCCCAGTTTTTCATTTGTACTTGGATAATTCTCATGTACCCTCTCTTCTTAATAATCATAACAATAATTAAAGTTGTATGGCTCATATCTTGTGTGACCCATGAAGGGCTTTCACACCAGCATTTATTTACTTACTATTATTAACTACCAAAATGATGTTATTTGAGGGCAATGCTAGGAACTTTGGGTTGATATCTCCATTAATTCTCAACACAACACTTCATAGCAAGAAGCATTACACCTCATTTTACATACAAGGAAAACAAAGCTTAAATAGGTTACGGGTTGACCCCAAGGTTGCACAGCTAATCACCCAGGTATATCTGATTCTGAAATCCATGCTGTAGACCAGGAATTGGCAAACTACATCCATGGGCCAAATACTGCCCACCACCTTGTTCTGTAAATAAAGTTTTTGGGAACACAACCATGCCCGTTCTTTTATGTGTTATCTATGGCTGCTTTCCCATTACTATGCCAGAATTGAGTACTGAAGTCATAGCAGAGGCCTTATGGCCCACAAAACCTAAATATTTGCTATCTGGACCTTTATAAAACAAATTTGCTAACCCCTGCTCTAGACAGGACAGGGGCTTTTATGCAAAGATTCTTGGAATCTCCTAGAGATAAATCCCTTGAAAGTACAAGTGTCTGTTTACCTGTGCATATTTTTTCTGAGAAAAAGGTTTATGGCTTTCATCATGAAAGAAAACTTATGGCTTAAAAAAAACAATAAGAGCGCAATTGAACCAGAAAATGTTTTAGAACAGTCGTCTTCATAGTGTGTGTGGTTCCCATATCAGTGGCAGAGGCATCGCTGGAACTTGTTAGACACACAAATTGTTACTAAATAAGAAATCCTAGGGCTGGGGCCCAGCAATCTGTTTTTTAACAAACCCCACAGTTGGTTCTGAAACTCACTCAAATTGAGAACCTCTAGACCAGGGGTGTCTAGTCTTTTGGCTTCCCTGGGCCACATCGGAAGAAGAAGAATCGTCTTGGGCCACACATAAAATACACTAACACTAGCTGATGAGCTTAAAAAACAAGTCACCAAAATAAATCTGGCAATGTTTTAAGAAATTTTACAAATTTGTGTTGGGCCACATTCAAAGCCGTCCTGGGCCACATGTGTTACCTGGGTCGCAGGGTGGACAAGGTTGCTCTAGACTAACCTTAAAAAGTCAAAACTCGAAAAACCAAAGTCAAAATGTTGAATGCCAACACATCAGAAGTCTTTGTCTTAACCATGATTTATTTCATTTTACGAAGAGAAAGAAGACACAGAAAAAAAAATGGCTTATTTAAACAGATACTTGAAGTTGCCATCTTCTCCATTGCCTAAAAACTGTGGCTTTTAAACCTAAACATCTAAGTTCATCAGAGATTTGAAATTCAAGGGCATTTCACATTTGGCTTTCTTGCCTTTCAACATTGGGCTCTCATTTAAGCTGTTCAGACTGATTGTTAATGGCCAACTAGGGTAAACCCCTCTGCAGACGCCACACTGTGGAAAACATACTAGCGACCACCATCTGGCCCATTCCTTTTTAGTGACACAAGTGACAAAATGGTCAAACATAAAAATTCACTGCCTCAAAACTAGGATTTTCCTCCAACAAACTAGCTATCATGCGTCTGCCTATCCCTGACACTGTCTACAAACCCATTTTTGGTCCAGACCTGGATGGCTCCCCTCACAGCCCCTCAAACCATTCCTCGTGCTTTTCTCTTAACCATTTGTTCATGTCAGAGCCATTTCTTTCTGGCTCCGAAATAATTATTGTTACTTTACAGACAAAAGAGAGATTGCTGTTGTGGTGATGGTGGTTTTTAAGATTATAGTTTTAAATGAAAACATGATTATCTGGGAGATTCTCCACAGTTTCCATTTCTATTGCTTTCTCTTAATTCTTAGGACTGACTGTTAAGAGTGGCTTTTTCCTCCATGCACTGAGGCCATTTGGGGAAAGCCTTGCCCTTGGTTTGAATGAACTCATCCAGAGAGATGTGTACCTGCAGATGAATGCAAAGTTAAGCAGCTGCCCAGTTCAACCATAACTTCAGAGCATTGTCTTCCAGCTTGGAGCCCCATGCAGGGTTTTTCATTGTCTATACCACTCCTGCAGCGATTCCAGAAGTTTCACATAAACCTATCCTACACCTGCATAATTTAATAATTATTATATCAATATTTAATTACCATCCACCTGCATAATTTAAATCAATTTTTTTTGCTTGTTTTCTCCATTTGGAGCTTAGGATGTATAAAGCAGGTGTGCTGATGTTGAATGTGGCATTTTCTGGAAGATTCCCTCTATAGCATTAGTAAGAGTCACCGCCTGGAAGCAGAAAGGAAGCATCGTGTTTGTGTAATTAGTGCAGGTAACCGTGGTCTGGTAAGGACACTTTTGGTGGTTAAGGGGGATTTGGTTTTTACTGGCCCACAACCAGCTGAAGAAAGTAGATTGCTCTAAATAATTACTTCATTCTTCAATAGTTTCCTATATTTTATGTTTACTCACTCTTTCAGTGTTGTTTTCTCCTTTTCTTCAGAAATCCACTAAAATCCGTATTCTGAAGAAACTCCACTGCAACCAAATTCTCACCTAAATGGAGGAGGAATAATAATAGGAAACAATAATACCAAATAGTGCCAGGCACTGTTCCAAGTGCTTTACATTGATTAACTCATGTGATCTTCAAAACAACCCTGTGAGAATTTGAGTATCACCCCCATTTTACAGATTAGGAAACTCAGTTTAGAGAGGTTAGGTAACTTGCCCAAAGTTATACAACTAGTAAATAGTGGAGGTGGGATTTGAACCTGAGCAGTCTTGGTCCAATTGTCATGTTCTCAATCACTAGGCTTTCTACCTCCAAAAAAGACTCCTCTGCCTTCTTTTACAAATCTATTCTTTGGCTGTAAGCAGTATCTTCCTCCTGAACATGAGACTGAGCTCTCCACTGGGGTTCCATGAACCACCTGCAACAGGAACTGATTAAACATGTTATTTTTTGATCCACTCTCCAGGACCAAAAATCTGCTACTGAATCAGAACGTTCATGGAGGGGCCCAAGGAATCTGCATGATTACAAGCTTCAAGGCAATCTGGTGCCCACAAAATCCATACTGCTCAACCTAGAACCACTGAGCAAAATTAAAAACTTTCTGAGTTTTGCCACTCACTACCTGGCCCCATATCACTTCTATGTATCTTCAATGTCTACAGAGTCGTCTTCTGTTAGAAACATTTCTTCTGGACAAGCTTAAAACCACAAGCTGGAAGCCCCAATTGTGGTAAAACTTGAAGTGTACCCCAAAATGCTCCACCCCTACAGATGAAGCCACAGCGCTTAGAATGTTGTGAGATTCTCAGAGGCTTTGCCCATCTGAGGAGTGTTCCTGGGAGGAGCCTTGGACCATTATTAGCTAATATCAGCACATTATTCCGAATACAGGCTTTAGAAGTGGAAGAGAAGCAAAAACACCAGGAGAAGGCAGGCAGGAGCCAGAGAGAGAGAGAGAGGTCAGGGAAGACAAAAGTGCACATGGCCCACCCCATCCATCATTAGCCAGGATCCCCGTGTTTCTCATCTACAGCAGGAGCTATATTTCTGCGAGTCACCAACTTCAGGGAAGACTTTCTATGTTTATAACAAGGTGGGAAGCAAAAAAGGTGTTCCTTTTTTCTTTTATGAAAATTAGAATGATACGACAACATGGATGAAGCTGGAGGACATTATGTGAAGTGAAATCTGCCAGGTACAGAAAGGCAAATACAGCATGGTCTCACTCACATGGGCAATCTGAAAAAGCCAGTCCCGCTAGGAGGAGAGGTAGAATGCTGGCTACCAGGAGCCTGGGTGGTTAGTGGGGAAAGGGGAATGGGGAGCGGTTGGTTAAAGGGTATATAATTACAGTTAAAGAGGAGAAATTTTTTCAATGTCCCGAATAGGCAAACATATAGAGACAGAAAGTGGATAAGCAATTGCCTGGGGGTAGGAGTGAGAGGATAGGTGGGGGGCTTGGGGGTCACAAATGGGAAATGACTAGTAAAAGTCATGGAGTTTTTTTTTGGGGGGTGATTAAAATTTTCTAAAATTGATTGTGGTGATGTTTGTACAACTCTGGAACATACTAACAGCCATTGGATTGTATACTTTAAATGGATGAATTGTATGATATGTGAATTATATATCAACAAAACTGTTTTTTAAAAAAAACAGAATAAAATATGGATTATTCTTATCTGCAGGCCCCCCTCTAACATTTGAAGGGCTTGAAATGGAAGCCCACGTACCAAAATATCCAAATATTTACAAGTTATAAATCAAGTGAGCAAGCCATCAAATCAAATATATATTATGTTCTTGCCTTGACAAATATAGCTACACAATCACCTAGAAAGCCACCCTTGCATTTAGAAACCTGCAGGTCCTCAGGATGCTATGGTGGAACACAGAGGTGAGAGAAGCACAGCTTCTGGATTCTGACCCATGCCTCGCCCTCATTGCTTCCAACCCCTGCATTTATCTTGACTGCAGGGGCCAGCACACATAGATACAGGCATATAAGTCTGCAGGTCCCAGGTCTGTCCACACTCCCAAGCCAAGAGCCATCCCACAACCACCTCCCAGAACTAAGGGTGCACACATCAGTGAGATAGTGAAATAATGAGATAGTTCTCACTTATCTTTGAGAAGAGAAACCCAGGAAGGAGGCCCACCAGGTCCTGGAGATGCATATGGACCACTCAGGGGTATATGAGCAGAAAAATCCAAGACGCCAGATTATACCAAAGAGTAGTCTGAAAAGTGGGCCATGAGTTTTGAGTGGGCACCACCCTCTTGGCCCTGCAGACCCTTTGCCATATAAAAGAGAAGCACAGCCCAGAGTGGGGTTCTCTAAAGCAGTGCTACTCAGCGTATGGTCCTTAGACCAGCAGCATCAGCATCACGTGGAAGACTGATAGAAATGCAGACTCTCAGGCCCCACAACAGGCCCCACCGCCACAAAAACTCAGGAGTGGAGTCCAGGAATTGAGTTTTAGCAAGACTTCCTGAATTCTGATACATGCTAAAGTTTGAGACTCACTGCTCTGATAAAGCATGAAGCTCAATGCCAGTAGCACCTCACTCCCAGCCCTTTTACCCAGGTCTAAGGACAACATGGCTTAAACATATTTTTTCTTTCCTGTAGGCTCATGTCACAGGTTCCATGTACATCTTTCCCAATTACCTTCAACTCACTGAATATTATCTGAGATCTGTATCGCATGTCAATTTCAGTGCTTACCTACACCTCCAACTTCCCCACCCCATAGCACTAGGTAGCTCTCTACTGTCAGATATTCTTAATTTCTGTAGTTATTTTGCTTTCTCTTTTAAGTTTCCAGGAACTGCCTTCTTCACCTTTGGGTGCCTATCCCAAGGCCTTGTGGAGACCACAGACTCCATAACACATATTGACTGAAATCTGAAAAAGAAGAGAGAAAAGAATCTGCAAAGAAAAAGTGAAATGTAGGTTGAGCAAAAAGGAAATAACTTTCCTTTTACCCCAGTATCCTCTGGTTTTTTTCACCTCTCTATCCCTGCTTATGCAAAAATAATTGGCTTCCATTTGAGTTGTGCCATTTTTAAGTCATGTGACCTTCACCAAGTTATCAAATCTTCCTGAACCTGTTCCCCCACTTTGCAAAAAGTAAGATGTGGTAAGTCTGAACTCAGGTGTGTGTTTATGAAAGCATTGGTTACATAATAATTGCTCAAAGAAGCCTACCTTTCCTTGTTAAGGCCAAGAATTGCAATTGTGTGGTAAGGACACAGAGCAGGCATAAACATAGTTTGGCAGTTTAAGACCACACAGATCCACTTAGGAAAAGGAGTGGTTTCTTGAGGACACAAAAGCTGCAGACATTATGTCAGTGTGTCAGTGTGTCAGTGGGGCTCAGGTTCAGGAGCAGATTCAGATCTGTAAGGCCTTAAAACTTAAACAATTTGGAGGTGTGAGGTAGGGCTCATTAAGAAAAAAATTCTTTTACAAATTTTGCAAAAAGATATAACCTTGTGAACTCAGTGCTAGGGCCCTCCTGGGACTTGTATGGGGCCTGCGCAAGTGGGAGCTCTGAAACTTAAGCTTCATCAGCTTCACGATAACTCATCTCTGGCCGGGTCTCAAGACAAAGTTGGGAGCCCTGAAGCAGATGATACAGACTGGCTGCTAGATTGGACACCAATAAAAAGAATTAAATGTGACCCATACCCCTTTTTTTTCATCTTCCCTTTGGTCTTGCCTAAGTGGAGGTTTCCCTTCTCCTTTTCTAGAAAAGTCTCTGAGTGTGGGTGAATTCTTTTTCCTTCACCCGTCTCCAGTCAGATCACATCACTATATTCACTCATCGCCTCCTTAAATCCCCAGGGTCAGCACTCTTTCTTGGCTGCTTCCTGACTGATTTGACTCCAGATTCTGCTCAAATTTGTCCCCATGACTGTGGCTAGAAAAGTGGCCAGAAACCAAGAGCCCCATGTTTTGCTCCCCTACTAGCCAAGGACTCATTGAATCCCTAGGTCAAACCACTGGGGCCTCTGGGTCTTGATTTCTCACTCTCTAAAATGGGATGGCTCAATGGGCATTTCCCTTGTACCCCCATCCTCGAAGTCCTATGAACTGACGGGAGATGAGAGATGAATGAGGTCATGCTTTTAATAGACTTGGCACTCGTGAGTGGAAATGCCTGTTTAATTACAAGAAAAATCTATTCTCAGGGCTAAGAGTTCACTTCTTTTATTAAATAAAAGATTCTGGGGACAAAGTAAGCAGAAGCTTGTATGTGTAGCACTCAGCACTCACGGCGTGAGAAATGTTTATCAAAGAAGAACACACTGAAGTGTGGTTAGAACAAGGAAAGAAGTAAAAGGAAAGCTAGATCATTATCAGGTTTACTGACACTTAAAGGGGAAAAAAGGAAAGGGAGAGACAGAACACAATCCTAATAAAAGAAAGAGAGAGAGCAATCCTAATGAGAGAGAGGGGAGAGAGAGAGGAAGAGAGAGAGAGAGAGAAGGCAATCCTATGGCAGAAAGAGAGAGAGAGAGAGACGGCAATCCTAATGAGGGAAAGAGAGAGAGAGAAGGCAATCCTAATGAGAGAAAGAGAGAGAGAGAGAGAGCGCCATCCTAGAGAGAGAGAGAGAAGGCAAGCCTCATGAGAAAAAGAGAGAGGGAGACGGCAATCCTAATGAGAGAGAGAAAGAGAGAGAGAGAGAGTGCAATCCTAATGAGAGAGAGAGAGAGAGTGCAATCCTAATGAGAGAGAGAGAGAGTGTGTGCAATCCTAATGAGAGAGAGAGAGGGCAATCTTAATGAGAGAGAAAGAGAGAGAAGGCAATCCTAATAAGAGAGAGAGAGAGTAATCCTAAGGGGAGAGAGAGAGAGAGGAAGAGAGAGAGACAGAGAAGGCAATCCTACTGCAGAAAGAGAGAGAGAGAGACGGCAGTCCTAATGAGGGAAAGAGAGAGAGAGAGAAGGCAATCCTAATGAGAGAAAGAGAGAGAGCGCCATCCTAGAGAGAGAAAGAGAGAGAGAGAAGGCAATCCTCATAAGAAAAAGAGAGAGGGAGACGGCAATCCTAATGAGAGAGAGAGAGAGAGAGAGTGCAATCCTAATGAGAGAGAGAGTGCAATCCTAATGAGAGAGAGAGAGAGTGCAATCCTAATGAGAGAGAGAGAGAGTGCAATCCTAATGAGAGAGAGAGAGAGTGCAATCCTAATGAGAGAGAGAGAGAGAGAGAGTGCAATCCCAATGAGAGAGAGAGAGAGTGCAATCCTAATGAGAGAGAGAGAGCAATCCTAATGAGAGAGAGAGAGTGCAATCCTAATGAGAGAGAGAGAGAGAGAGAGAGAGAGAGAGAGAGAGTGAGAGAGTGCAATCCTAATGAGAGAGAGAGTGCAACCCTAATGAGAGAGAGAGAGAGTGCAACCCTAATGAGAGAGAGAGAGAGAGTGCAATCCTAATGAGAGAGAGAGAGAGTGCAATCCTAATGAGAGAGAGAGAGTGCAATCCTAATGAGAGAGAGAGAGAGTGCAATCCTAATGAGAGAGAGAGAGTGCAATCCTAATGAGAGAGAGAGAGAGAGCAATCCTAATGAGAGAGAGAGAGAGAGTGCAATCCTAATGATAGAGAGAGTGCAATCCTAATGAGAGAGAGAGAGGGAGTGCAATCCTAATGAGAGAGAGAGAGTGCAATCCTAATGAGAGAGAGAGAGGGAGTGCAATCCTAGTGAGAGAGAGAGAGAGAGTGCAATCCTAATGAGAGAGAGAGAGAGTGCAATCCTAATGAGAGAGAGAGAGAGAGAGAGAGTGAGAGAGTGCAATCCTAATGAGAGAGAGAGAGAGTGCAATCCTAATGAGAGAGAGAGAGAGTACAATCCTAATGAGAGAGAGAGAGAGAGTGAGAGAGTGCAATCCTAATGAGAGAGAGAGAGAGAGTGAGAGAGTGCAATCCTAATGAGAGAGAGAGAGAGAGAGAGAGCAATCCTAATGAGAGAGAGAGAGAGGGGAGGGGGCAATCCTAATGAGAGAGAGAAGGCAATCCTAATGAGAAAAGAGAGACAGAAGGCAATCCTAAAGAGAGAGGAGAGGAGAGAGAGAAGAGAACAATCTCAATGTGAGAGGGAGGGAGAAAAAGAAGGGAGAGAAGGCAATTCTAAGGACAGAAAACAAATAAAGGAAAACAGGGGCAAAAGTTTAAATTCAAACAACATTGTTAGAAACATGCCACCCTACCCCAGCCTTGCTCCTTCTTTCTATTAATTCAAACTGGGATTATAATATTCTCTGAAATTCACAGCTTAATGAAACTGAGCCCCAGGGAAGCAGGTCCACTTATGAGAGACACCAGAGCCAGTTTCCAGCAGAGATGAGATTAAGCCCAGTCTCTGGACCCCTGTGGAGAGATCTTTCCACTACACTGTCCTACTATATATAACAAATCAGCCTGAACAAAGTCTGCTGATATGCTAGTTTATTAATTTCAAGTATATATGGTGCTGGTATTGTTAGAATTGTCAAGTGTGAGACCCTTAAATTCTGCTTTCAATAAAATTTATTTGTAATTAACAGCATTCCTCACACAATTCATCAACCTACCGAGTTTTTTGCAGTAGGTAAAACATCTCCCTCTAGGAGTTTAGAGTCTAAGCTGAGGAAACAGAACCTAGACACATCAAAATTTGACAAATAATACAGACAAGGTTAAGATTTGGTGACGAAGGGTCCAAGGAGATGCTGGAAGAGTTTGGGAAGAGATGTCTTCCCAAAGAGATGTCTACATCCTGGAGGCTGGAGGAAGCGGGTCTTAAGCTGGGCTTGAAGAACTAGTGAATTCAGAGAGGAACAATGAGACTGCATGGTCAGCAAAAGGAACTGCATGGGTAAAGACCTGGAGATAGGAATCGTGGGCTATAGGGACAGTGAGTTCACCTATCTGACTAGATTACAGACTGTACAAAATCAGGATGCAAGGATGGAAAGAGTTTGTGGCCAGAATGGGGAAGGCAAAGTTAACTTTGAGCAAAGAGAGAAGAGATTTATCCTAAAGGCAAAAGCAGTCATTGAGATTCTGGTAATGGCATGATGAATATGTCAGAATTAATCTGGCTCTGGTAAGCAAAAACTATTCTAGGCTAAAATATTTGAGGGAGGGAAAGCTTTTCAGGTGCGAGTGGATCTGAAGTTAGAAAGCTTTTCAGGTGCAAGTGGATCTGAAGTAGGTTAAACATGTCCCCCTAACTCCGGTTTGTACCATCATTTTAAGCCGAACTTTTCACGATACATATGGGGAAAGGAAACTTCAACCACATCCCAAAGACCAAAATAGAGGCATCCTCATCTATCAGGAGTCACAGTGACTAAAAACGTAGGTAATGTCCAGTTTGGAAGGGGTGTCTCCTCCAAAGTTCCCTTGAGTAGTATTTGTGTGAAAAGAAGCTAAAATTGTCACAACAGTAAGAAAAATGGGGGTTGTGGGGGTGACTGGAGTCAGAATTAGCACCATTTGCAGTCTGACCCCAGCCTCCAGCCCCTAAACTCCCTCAATACTAACTGCTGCCTCCAGGCAGAGCCAAGAGGAAATCCACAGCCACAAGTGGCTGTTTGTTTGAGCCTGGCTGGCAGTTCACCGGGACCAGCCGTAGTCCTTGCACAACCACAACTGTCAGTTGAAAAGAGGAGGAAGGACATCTGGGGGGCTTCAACCTTAAAATAAGATCTGTGAAGCCTTGCAAAAAACCACCTCCTGCGCAAGCTGCCTCTTAATACATTTTTATTATTCTTGGCTTTGGACTTCTGCACCTCTGCAGCTAGTGAAGCAAACGCATGAGTGGAATATGTTGAAATGGAATGTTTTATCTCTATTATATTTTGTGTTTGTGTGTGTGTGAATACACACAAGAGTAGGGTGACTAAGTCACAGGAAGCCTTAAAGAAAATGCCAATTAGTACTTGCAGTAGGGAAAAATATTGCTGAAATTCAGTTTACTCTTTGAATAAGCCGACACATTGTTTGTTTCTTTCCCTAAAATGTTGGTCTTTTCACCCACCAAACTTTTGCATATGTAAGTGCCTGTCTGTAAACATTCTCCTTCTCTCCACTTATTGAAAGTCTCATCTTTCAAATTCCTTCTCTCTGCCAGCCTCCTCCTCCAAACCTTCCTCAGACCATGGGAGCCCACATGGCAAACTTCCATAATATTGCTAAATAAACCTCCAGAGTAAGTTCCTACTGTATGCCCAACACTTTGCCAGGCATCAGGAAAAACAGGTTTCTGCCCTCAAGGAGTTCATAACCCATTAGAAGAAACAAATGCACAAACAGCTAGCCCTAGTCAAATAGGCCCCGTGATCTAATGGGTCACACATACTGAACATTAGCCTCAGTGCATGGCTACAGCCTTTACTAAGGGGGCAGTTTTAAGTAGCTCTGTTCACACCATATGACCTTGTAGTCCTCCAGTTGTAGCTGTTTGACCAGTGAAGGGCAATGAAGCCAAGGATAGATAATTGGCAGGCTGGTCAGCAGCCTATGAAGTGGCTGGGCCTAAAGCAGTCTCCCCATACGGGGTTGAGCCAATCAGATACCTTTTCTTAGGAACATGGCAGCAATTGCAAGAGTAAAAGATGAAAGGTTGTGAGATAGGAGGAAGCAAGACAATTATGATGGGTCCAGAAGAGCCAGCAACAACCTCTATAATAGTAAATATTTATTGAGTGCCTACAATGCACCAGACCTGTTATAATTATTCCCATTTTATAATAGAAGAAAATAAGAGAGATGAAGCAATTTCACATTTTGGGGGTCTCAATTCAAATATCCCCCCCTCACACAGACCACTCTTACACAATTAGAAGTCTCTCTTATCCCTTGCATTAAAATCAGTTGCAATTCCTCTGCACTTTCGCTTAGTCACTTTTATTGTAGGAATAGAAGCTCACTTACATGGTGGTGGGTGTCATGGAGTTCCAGAGGAGGATGACCCTCCTAATTTACCGTACCACTACCAGACCCTCCTAATTTACTGTATTTAGAACCTCACTACTCAAAGTGTGGTCCCTAGACCAGCAGCATCAGCATCAACTGGGAACTTATTAGAAATGTAGAATCTCAGTCTCCATCCCGGACCAATAGACTCATCCATCATCTGCATCCCAGATGATTTGTTTCCACATCAAAGTTAGAGAAGCACTTTTTAAAAGTAATTTTATATTACTTTCATTACTTTATATTGCTTATGACAGTTGTCTCCCTCAATAAGACTGTGGGTTCCATAGGGGCAGGGTTTTTTCAAAACTTGACCATATCACATCTTTATTCCCATGTGCCAGACATTTCAAAACCACTGGCTTAATTAATAAATGATTTTGCCCAAATTCTCATTGCTAATAAGTAGCTAATAAATAGTGGAGTCAAAATCACTACTCGGGACTCTGAAATCTAATTAGGTGGCTTCCTGTTTGAAATACTTATTCCCCCAGCTCTGGGAGTGCAGGAGACTGACAGTCTCAACTGAGCCCCTCCCTGGGGTGCCCTCAGCACCCCAGCCATGGTTTACAACCCCTTCCCAGGGGCAGTCTGCCTCCAAGGACTGGTGGATGGGGGACATACAAAGACTCGCCCCCTCTTCCCTCAATTTGAGACAAGTTCAAAGAACCATCGCAGCTCCAGAGCTCCCCGTGGGATCAGCTAAGTCCTTTGTGCTGCTGCGTTGCAGGCCGACTTCTCTTTCCGTCCAATCCTGTTTTCTTCACTTCCCCACAGGAATCAGTCCCAAGAGCACCACTCTTAACATTTTCTGTACCCACATTTACATCTCAGAGTATGTTTTCAGGGAACCCAATCTTGAGATCAACTGACATATACAAAGAGGTGGAGTCACATTGATGGTGCACTCCTCAGGACAGATGCAGGAGCTGCTGCCAAAAAGCTGCCCGGAATCATTTCCAGATTTCATGAGGGCCAGTTCATCCTCCTCTGGAACTCCATGACACCCATCACCATGTAAGTGAGCTTCTATTCCTACAATAAAAGCGACTAAGCGAGAGAGGTATGAGGAGGAGACTGCGAAAGTGCAGAGGAATTGCAACTGATTTTAATGCAAGGGATAAGAGAGACTTCTAATTGTGTAAGTATTTTCTCGAAAACAAGATTTTAAGTCAGGCTGCAGTGTAACTTAAAAACACTAGGCAAGTAGTATACATGTGACAAATACTGCACAGACCATAAGGCACCAAAAACAAAAGCCTAAATATCAAAAGTAAAGTCTAAATAAAGAAAAATGAATGTTTTTCTCCCACTGAAGGCATGAATTAGCATTTGCATTTAGCCATAAAGTATACAACACACTTTATGTAATCTGATGTGGTAATCTTAGCATTGGAAAGTGGGCGAATTGGCCTCAAATAGTATCCAAGAGGGTTTTTGGTGACTGAAATATTTAAAGCACCTACAAATTGGTCCCATTCAATAGTCCTGAAGGCAGGGTTCCAGAGAGAAGGAAAACAGTTGAGAACAAGACTGATCTCTAAATAGTGGTCCAATTTCAGCCATCTGCCAATGGCTGTGTTTTCTTCTGAGTCTTTGAGACACACAGGACTTCCAGTTACTCTCCTACCTAAAACAACTAAAACATGGAAAAAATACATGAAACAATAAGGATTGAGACATTGAACATCAGGCAACGAAGAGCAAGGACTCCTGAAAGACAGAAAACAAATGAAGTGTACCCTACAACTGTTCCAGTTTACTGCCTGAAGAAAGCTTCTGGGCCATGGTACAGGGAGGGGAAATCCAGGCAAGGTCCAGTGGTCTCCCTGAGTTAAGGAGACAGAACTAGGAGTCTACAAAAGCCAGGGAAGCTAGAATTCATAGGGCAGACTATCTGAGAGGAGAGTTCTATATAGAGAGGGGACTCTGAAGATATGCAGAGGGTCCTGTGGCGTGTTGAATTGAGTACTAACCAGCAGTGCATGTGTGTCCAGAGATTAGAGGAACTAGTGCCCAGAGCTTCAGTAACAGGGAAGACTTAACCCTACATGAAGTGCAGCTCTGGTTCACCTAGAAAAGCTTAAAAGCCAGATTTGGAAGGATAAAACTAGCTCTGAGTAATTCAACCACATCTCAGAACAAAGCTCAAAACTGTAGAAATGTTCACAAGGTATATTCACAATGATAGGCATCAAATTAAAAATTACCAGGCACACAAAGTAGGAAGAAAATGCAACCCATCTGGGCCAATTGAAACTGACCCACAAATGACACAGATGATAGAATTAGTAGAGAGAAACATGAAAACATATAGTATAACTGCATTTCATATGTTCAAGAAGCTAGAGAAAAGATTGAACATGTTAAGCAGAGACACAGAAGATAACTTTCAATAATCAAACTTCTAAAAATGATGCACAATGGATGAAGGCATGAGGTCTGCACTAAGAATCCTCAGAAGTCCTTGTGCTTTTCCCAGAAAAATGAAAGCTCAGCTGGTATCCCTCTCTTCCATCCCTCCATCCCTGAGTGGAAACTTACAGAGCTGCTATTTTGGCACTGTTCAACAAAGGAGGCGCTTCTGGCTTCCTGCAAAGGTTGGAGCTCTGGAGAGGATGAAGAAAGATCAGCTGCCACAAAGGGGCAGCAGTTCTCTTCTTGTAAGGCGACTGGTGCCAGGCAGAGCAAGGGATGGGAGGCCAGAGGACATGAGTCCCCTCAGCCTCCCAACCCTCAGCAGCTGTGTGACTTTGGGTAATATATTAACCTCTCTGAACCTCAGTTTCTTGATCTGTAAAATAAGGATGATAATGATGATCATACTCATTTTGTAAGATTGTTGTGACAATTCTATTGCATCAAATAAGGAGATGCATTTGAAAGTTCTTGGTCAAGTCCAAGTATTGGTACTTATTTTTGCATACCATAAAAGCCAGGAGATATGTACCAGCATTTGTGGGCATGTTATATGTTCTTTCTCAATCCCCAGACCCACCCCCAAAAATCTCTTAATCATGTTTATCTTTTTATCAACATGCCTCTGACATTCTTTCGGGCTTCTCAGTTAATAGTAAATAAAGTAAGAGCAAGTAAGGCATTATTTGAAAAACTAAAAATGGGAGAGAAAATTTAAAAGCTAGCTATTCTGGTTCTCTATGTTGTGTAACAACCACTCAGAACTGCACAGTGTGAAACAGCCACCATTCCATGATGCTAACTGACTCAGTGGGTTGGCTTTGGGACTGCAGTGGAAATGACTTGTTGCTGCTCCTTTGTGTCTGGAGCCGCACCTGGGAAGAATTGAACTGCTATGGGCTGGACTCATCTAAAACCTTTTTCTCTCACATATCTGCACTTGGACTAGGATGACTTGAAAGCTGGACTTCGCTGGGACTATCACCTGGAGCACTTACATGAGGCCTTTCTGTGGACTGGGTCTTCTCACAGCATCACAACTGGATTCCAAGAAGGATGATTCAGAAAGTACCCCCAAGAGGGAGGATTGTAAGAGAAACGGGGAGAAGATATTGCTTTGATTTTCTACCCTTGACAGTTCCTCATTTATTGAAGCAGTTACAAGCCCACCCAGATTCAACGGGAAGGGACAAGGCCTCCCTTTCCAACGGGAAAAGGAGCAGAGTACTTGGGGCCATGTTTTAAGCGTGCCACACTTGCTATCTAAATTCTGCACAGCCAAAGTAGTATTAACGCTTATTCAAGTTCTCAGAATAAATGATTGTCAACGATGCTATCTTTCCCTAAATTAGTCTAGTCCAAGAAAACCTCACCTTCAGTAGTTCCGTCCTCTGGTTTATCTGGGCCATCATTTACATTCATCATTTTGTATCATCACTGAGGACTACAAATAGCATTGTATTGGCAACCAGGAAAATTAGGTCTGGCTTGTCAGAGCATAACATTCAAACCCTCCCTCAAAATTATTAATAGGATGGAATCAATTACAGAGTTGCCCTCTGACCTTAATTCAGATGATCCTAGAACACTACAAAAGAGAAAGTTTTTCCTGAAGCAAAATGAAAATCTCAGAAAAATTTAACTGATAGTGTGTTTGTATTAGAATTCCTACTCTGAAAAAGGCTGCTCCAAAGAAAACTGAGGTTAATAAAAGTATGCATAGAATAAGGGACATAAGTAAAAACAGGCCTCTTTCTGAAGGGATTAGGTTTGATGCTTTTCAAGTTTTATGACAAGAATGACAAGCCCAGTGTGAATGAGAAGGACTCAGGCTTAATATTTATTGTGGGATAACGGGAGTGGTGTTAGGATGCAAACATGTCCAAAAAGTTAGCACAAGAGCTTGGGAAAAATTCTGCCTTCAGAAACATGCCAAAGTTGCTTCTAAAAGTTAAGCTCAAGTCAATGGCTGGAGCTGTTATAAGCTGGGAGGACAGTGTTGAGAAGCCCTGCTCATTTGGTTTGGTTTGAACAAAAATAGAGCCTTTTATTTAGAAAGAAAAAGAGAATCACCAAAAGTGACAGTTCTTGTGAAAGGAAAAGTGTAGATTCCAGGCTCCTGAATGATGTGAGAAGTAGCCACATAGCTGCCTCTTTTAGCAAAGAATTCATGACACCTTCCAACTGTTTATTTATACATGAAGTGTGCATGAAGAACAGAAAGGCAGCTCCATGCAGTGGTTGGAAATGGGGCCCTGGAACAAATCCTGGATTTGAATTCTAACTGCTGTTTACTAATTGTGTGACCTTGTATAAAATTATTTTGTCTTGTCTCCTCTAAGATTTAATATCCTCATCTGTAAATGTATATAAAAACTTAACATAGTGTATAATTCATTAAAAATGCACCCTAAATTCCCATTTTTATCATTGTGTTTATTTTCTTACAGTTTCTATTAGTTTCATTTCATAATCCATGCTTATTATAGAAAATAACAAAAGTCACCCATAAAACTGCCATCTAGAAACCATTTTTGTTGACATTTTAGTATATTTCATTTAGTCTTCCTACAATGCATTTTCTCTATCTGAGATCTCATGAGGGATATACCTTTGCATGCTGTATTTTTCCCTTCTGATCACAGGATCAGTATTTTCCATGTAACTAAAAATCCTTGATGACTATTCCTTTGGATGTCATAGCCTCCCACTGTACACTTACGTAACTCTCTTAACTGTAACACAAAAATCTCTCTGGGGAAAAAAATAAGTTTGTGTTCTTTTCTTTGGGAGAGAAGCAGCTAGGAGGCACCTGCATTGCAGGGGTTGTTTGTGCTGTCTACATACTTAAGAAGTAATAGGAGCAAGGGATTTGAGGCATAAAGGCATTAAAATATAGCCCTAGATCTGTCCACACGAGGAACATGGTCTTAGCTACTAGTCCAGTTTTCCAGATTTCCAAGTATGAATTTCTACATAATTTCCTCAAGAAATCACAAACCTATGACTTTCACAAGGAAATTATTTCGATTTTCTGATTTCCATTTAAGTATCTCCTGTTACTTCTACTTCTGAAAAGGCTTTTTTTAAGAACATATAAGAAAGCATGGTTGTTGTGGTTAAAAATCGCCTTCCTGCCCATCACAAATAAAGCTATTTTCTTCTCTTTCTTAAGTGTTCTGAGAAATCAGCAGGTAATTAAGGGAAGATATTTATTAATAAATATATGGATGTTCTGTAACTGCCAGACATACATGAACGAAGCTGGGAGTTAACACAGATATATTCCTGCTCACACAATGCAGTCATTAGTTGGGTTGGCTTTTGTTGAACAATTTTAGAGCCTTGATTTGTCCATGTTTGCTTTAGACATCCTTGCCTAAACATCTAATGCTCCGTAGAAGTGCTTCCTACATTTGTTATTAAAGCTTCTTATGCTCTGGTTTGGGGTATGTCTCCTTCCACAGGCCACCAAGACCAAACAGAAAATGCCTTGAAATGCAAACAGTCCCTGAATTATTATACCTATTACTTTTTATTAGTAGTAAAAACAAAAAAGAAACAAGGAACGGTTCTATTTATGCAGAGCAGTTGGAACATAAATAATAATAAAATGCTGAAACTATAAAACTACTTACATGATATTAATTTAACTCTTATAAAAAGTAGGTGTAGGTATTGCCTCCATGTTAGCAAATGTAGTACATTTTGCTTTCATTCAATATTTATAACCAAAAAACATTTTGGTTTAGGAAATAAAGTAGTGATAAAAAATTACAGTCTTTGAATATTGGGCTTTGACTAGTCCCCTGCTGCCCTTTATTGTATGTTTCAGTAAAATACAGTACATCTTGCTGTTTTATTTCATTGTTTGTGGCCCGTGCAAAATCCTATTGTCCAGCTGCCCGGCGTAAATGAACAACAAATCAGAAGAACCAGAGAGACACTTTAACTGATTAAACTGGGTCTGGAATTTTCCTTTTACTGCTAAATTATCACCTTATTGCAATTATTTTTACACATTGTGGTTATTTTTACATATTGTGATCATTTCTGCAAAATTCTAGGGGAGATGCTAGTCAGAGAGCCAAGGCTATAGTACTCCATCTTAAAATCTCAAGCCCAATAAAAAGACGAGCTTTCATATTCTAAAGTTGTGTCTTTTTCTCTCTAAAATTACTTAAATCAGCTGATTAATGGAGCTCGAATAACTAGGCCTTTTTAAAAAATAATTTACTCGGGGCTCATCACTTTACATTTTTCGTAAAAGTTCTTTGACCTGAGGAATTCTGTCGTAAGTAAAGTAACACTTCATTTTGTCACAAAACAAAATAGAATAATGACACAATTCAGCCAGGTGGTGTGGCTCATGCCTGTAATCCCAGCATTTTGGGAGGGTGGATCACCTGAGGTCAGGAATTCAAGACCAGCCTGGCCAACATGTGAAACCCCATCTCTACCGAAAATACAAAAATTAGCCAGGTATAGTGGCACGCACCTGTAGTCTCAGCAACTTGGGAGGCTGAGGCAGAAGAGTCGCTTGAACCTGGGAGGCTGAGGTTGCAGTGAGCCAAGGTCACACCATTGCGCTCCAGCCTGGGTGACGGAGAGAGACTCCATCTGAAAAAAAAAGAAAAAAGAAAAGAAAAGAAAAAAAATACCCTTGCTACAATTAAGAATCTCCTTTAGAGGTACCTGATAAAGCAGAATATATGACTTTTTAAAATAAAGAAAATGTAATGTTTCAATGAAAATCATAGATGTTTCTTTATCAAGGTCAGGTGTATACAGACAAAACAGAAAACCAGAGCCACCATGTATGGATGTACAAGTTATACACTGCACAACTCCAGGGGAAGCCATTTATGTAGATAACCCGGTGAATGCTGCCTTTATTAAGTCTAATTTTGTGCCTTCTATTCAGGAATGGGTCTCCAAGTAAGTTAAAACAAAATTTAGGACCTAATATTTTTTTAAATGTTTCTGAGTCAACATAAATCAACAGATAGGTATTAAGCCCACTGTGATGAATTTTACTGGCTACACATGAAAAAAATAATAATTTTGCATTAGTGGAATTGCAAAGAAAAGCAGTTAAATTGTATGTAAAATTTTTAAATTATATAAGGGAACAATTTTCAAGTACTTCAGGAACATTCACTACCAACAGACAATTATTGTGTTGTCACATATGGTCATTTTCCAGATGTAATAGTGAATCTGGCCAGAGCTCCCTCTGCCTGGTTACACTGGAGTAGCTGTTCTGTGTACTTGAAAGTAATAAAGTGACATTTCTTTTCAAATATTGTGCTACTCACCTCTGTCACCAATGTAGACTCACCTTTTTTTTTTTTTTTACCTCACATCAGAATTAATAAGGTTTAAGTGCATCTGGAGGAGGGACCCACATATTTACAGCTTCATTTTAATGTATAATAGAAGAAGATAAATTCAGACAGCAAACCAATTCCAATGGCAAGTTTTTCCTTACAAGTGCCATCTCTACTGAGTTTATCAGAGTCTCTTCTTATTTAAAAAAAAAAAAATTGTCACCTGCTAGATTTAGGCATATATTAAAGACATCTAAGTGATTAAACCACAAGTGATCTACATATGTTAGCATATGCTGGAGAAGGACTTTTGACTCTACTCTTTAGCCACTTTTGTTTCCTTGGACCTAATGACCTTGCCTTGACTATGCCTGATGACAATTGCTTAATCATATATTAGGATCAACTCAAGATGTAGTTTGTAAGGGCAAAGCAACTCTGTTTACCATGATGGGGCAGATCAAAATCTTTCTTTATATATCCTTACCAGTGAGCACACGCTTGTACATAAACAGCCGGGAAAATTCAATCCCCAACTTGTGTACACACAAACAGGCATTCAGATATTTGATCTGAGCTTGTGTTGAAAGTAAGAATTCCTCTGCAGGAAAAGCACCCCCACCCCCCCCATTGGCATGTTTGTGACATGGGAAATTGCTGGAATTCTCAGATTGCTAAGGTGCAGGCAAATGATTAACATGTCTCCATAAATCACTGCAGATTTAGGATTTAAATACATACGAAAATGGCAGGGACTCTTGGATCTTCTATTTATAAAGGCAGTCCTTCTTTTCTTTTCTTCTTTTGCTTCTTCCCAAACCCCTCCCCTTTGGATCAAAGAGAGAATTCCAAGCAGACTGAAAAACAATGGTAAATGTTTGCATTGCTGAAATTCACGCTGGTGCCATAAGTGGATTTAAGGCGGACTGGGCTCTATAAACAAAATAAAAAGATGGCATCCAAATGAAAATATGTAAAAAAGAGACTGGGGGAAAAAGGCTTCAGAGAAGCAGTCTGGTTAGTTGTAAAATGACTTTAAATTAGGCTTTAAAAAGGATTGCTAAATCTTGACACATATATGAGCAGCTTATTATCATGCAATTGTGCAGTAGTTGCTTGATCTTGTTACTGATTCGTCACATATGAATAAATGATTAATTACCAGAAAGGCTAAAACAGAGTAGAGTGAGAGTACTGAAGCTCACCCTGAAAGAGGGGCTTAAACACGTTTATTGCCCTTTAAGTGCATTTCATTAAGGCCAATTAAGGACTTTCATGTCTTATTAGAAAAATGAAGTAGATTTATGAGGTTTTCGTAGGTTGTAAATGCTGGGGCTAGCAGATACAAAACTGAGTCGAAATGTGGTAGTTAAGAGCTAAGAAAATATATACAAATGCTCCCAGAAAGCAAATATTTAATGGCAGTAAAAAGCTGGTTCAACATGAAGGTGATCTTTAAATAAAAGAAAGGGCATAATTTTTATTTCCTCTCGTCTACTCACCATAAACTGAGGGATTTGTGCATGGGAAAGGATTCTCTCTGCAATTCAGGAACCT
Organism: Macaca mulatta; assembly: GCF_049350105.2. NCBI lineage: Eukaryota > Metazoa > Chordata > Mammalia > Primates > Cercopithecidae > Macaca > Macaca mulatta. Next base: position 30,551,996 of record NC_133407.1, read on the forward strand.
ACTTCAGGGTGGGGGAAAAAAAAAGCTAACCCTAACCTCACAGCCACCAAGTCTTTTGTCAAAACCAACGTATACACCAGTAAAAATGCTCTTTCAACTCTAGGGTGAGAAACACATTTTTGAAAGAGAGAAAGCTCGAAAGTAAATCCAGCACTGACATGGTTGTTAATAAACAAACAGTAAGCAAAATTCACTGGCAAGGGCCTAACTTCCCACTTTTCTGGTCCTGTCACATGGTGTCAGAACATTAGCCCAACCAAATGGTTACTATACACCCTGGATTTCCTTGATTCGTTTTCAAGGAAAATTACCACGACAGGTTAGCAAGCATGTTCTGCTGCCCTTTGGGAATGATTATCACCCCAACACCATTCTAGCCATGGGCTTATCTATTTACTCAACATTCAGATGGCTCCTTTACTCTTTCTCTCTGTCACACACACACACACACACACACACACAAATACACACACAGTACACACCACACACACACCATACACACACACTACACACATACACATACATACATACACACACACCTGTAAACACACACATACACACTATACACACCACACACACACACACACACACACAGACTTAGGTAATATTTCCTCAGGGGACTCGTGCAGCTTTTTCAAATGCAGGAAAATGCATTTATGAATGTTTGGTAAAATGCACACCATTATGGAAAGCCTCAACTGTTTATCATATACCCTCTTGGATAAATAATTTAAAACCACATGAAACTTCTTCAAGAAAATAATCAGCTGAAGATGTACAGTCACAGCTTTTTAAGTTCAAATCTCTCCTCCTTTAAAAAATGAATATTGGCAAGTAGGGATATTATGTCTTCTTGATTTAAAAAAAAAATGTAAGAGAACTCCTATACAGCACATGAAAGACGTTCGAAACTCGCCAACAGTTTTGCAGCACACACGTATTACTTTAAAATGAACGCCTTGGTTTTGCTTGTTTAAAACCTATTTACTGCCACAGAAAAGACTGAACATGGAACTTCAGTACTTCTTCAAGAGCACTGACAATTTTTTCTGCTGAGAACCTTTAAAACGGTACTACTAGAAGATCTAACAGCAGGAAATCAGATTAACTGTGCTGTTTCAGAGGAAAAGATGAAGAGGTGGTGGGTGATATTTATAAAGGTGGAAGTTGTGAAACTGAAAGTGATGTCCTACAGGAACATCTCCGCCAAAAATAACAACAAACGCACAAAACAGCAAACAAAATATTAATTTCAATGTCTTTAGTATAACACTATTTTGTTCTGTGAATTAGATTTTCCAAACAAATGATGGCCTGGACAGAGACCTAAAGCAACTAGCCATGTATCTGTTCAGACTCTGCAAAGAATTTTATTGAACTGAAATATGATGAGCATCTGTCCTTGGTGATTTGTTCCAAACAGCGGAGATGTTATAAAATGAACACATTGCATCTCCTGCTATAAAAGAGAAACAAAATGATCTTTTAGTTAATATCCAATCAAACTTCAAGACACCTTATGGAGCACAAGGATTTCATGGGATCATTTCATTCCATTGCACCTTTCTCCAGAATGCTAAAATGGGATTACCTTAAGAATTTCTAAAATGCAGAGCTAAATGTGTGTATCCAGTTTTGGGTTTTTCCAGATCAACAGACGCCACTTGATTTTTATTTTTATTTTGACAACCCAAAATGTAAGCCCAGGCTAGGGTGCTAATTACCAATAAGTTCTTATTAAAGAACCAAGAGTGCTTTTTCAGAAAGTTCAATACCAATTTGGGCCTCAGGGTCACTGAGTTACAAATAGGAGTGGAACCTTTTCAAGTTCAGGATTGGATACATTTTGTCAGGCACAATAGACTATTTCTGGGAGAATTGCTGCCTAAAAAGAAAAAGAGAAAAGAAGTTGGGTTTAAAAGCCTCCCAAAACTTCTAGTATGAGAATTTTATTCCATAAAAGAATTTTCGGATGGCTTCTGTACAGATGAATCCCAAATAGATTAATACCCATGAGATAAGCATAGGGATATTAAAATTATAACTCATACCCCAAAATTTCTATAATAGCGCAGTTTGAAATTGTCAAATAAACAAGACAAGTTTTATCTAATGTAGCCAATTTACTTTTAAGGAGTTCACTAAAACTAGGGAATTAAACTTTCAAGTGGTGAAAAGGTAATTTCTGTTTATACCCAACACAGAAAAAAAGTCTCAAATTATTAGAGTTTAGAATAAAATGAAGTTTTAATATTAGGAAAAGAGAATAGTTTCTATGGAATCACCGAGCTAAATCTGCCAAACACAAAGAGTAGAAATGAGATAAAGAAGGATTTAGTACATTCAAGCAGAGCTGGACAATTTCAAACTCAACATGGACTTATTTCTCCCTGAATTTTCTGAGTTGGTCGCCCATAAATCTTCAATGTAATGAACAGGCTGCCAAGTCTTGCCCTTTCCTTCAGGCGATTCAAATTCTAATGAAATCCTATCTATCTATAGATATTATTGGGCATGCTTGGCATACCTTGAACATACTGTCAGGCAGAGCTTTGTGGTGCCACTGTGGGGTAGACAGTTTTGAAATAGAGGGGTGACTTTAAGGAAGCAGGCATAAATCTGATCAGTTGTTGTAGAACTCAGACTATGCCTGGAAAAACCTACAGCTCCATTTTAAGGCAACTAGCAGTTTTCAGAGGTGGAAAGCTCTGGGCTGAAAGCAAAGGTCACAAACTACCAGCCTGAAAGCCTGATTTCAATCACATATATGTTTTGGTAGGGTTGCACAGTGCTTTTAAAACTGGTAAGCCAGTATTAAAAAATCAGGTTGCTTGTTTTTTTTTTCCCCCCAACTTTCTGGCTTCTTTTGAAAAATTGGAAAATCTGAAACAGTGGCCCAAGCTCCCTATGGCAATGGCCAGCTCTTTCTCTAGCATCCAACCCATCCTTCCAGTCTCTATCATATTATTACAGCCTGCTGCTCACTTGTCTGACCCTTGAGTTTGGACCCCAGACTTACAGTCTCTGAGCCCTTTCCTCAAATCCCTTAAAATCCTCATGCATCTTAGTTCAATGAACTGCTAACCAGAAATAAATAAGAAATTGAGGTGCTTTGTTTAGGAACTATGTGAGCTACCTAAAAGTTTATTACAAAATAAAATTCTGAAGATGGACTTATCACATTTTTAATCTCTTACGCTAGAGATCAGAGAACTATGACCCATGGATGTGCCAAATCCTGCTGCTGTCCAGTTTTATAAATAAAGTTTTATTGAAACTCAGCCATGTTTAACTGTTTGCATCTTGTCTGTGGGTGCTTTACATTGCAATCCTTAGAGACCACATGAGTTGCAACGTTTAAATATTTACTATGTGTCCTTTTACAGAAAAAGAAAATGTACCAGCCCTTGCTTCTTACTCTAGACTTAAAGATGGTATCGCATTTCTAAAGCCAATGAATGACGCTGAAGCTCTACTGCCCCTTCCCAGGATGCTTTGCATCTGCTAAGGCCACCTGCATGGATCAACTGTTTATTTTCTGTGTGGGCAGGGCCATATTCCAAATCCAGAGAGTATCCATTTAATAGGTTTATTTCCCCAGTACCTATATACTGTAGGTTTTTAAATTCCCTTTGGTGGCCACCTCAGGAGATGCCTATTTTGTTGGTAATTTATGAAGTGGCTATATCTCAGCTTAACTTTCTAAAATAATACATTCAGGGGGATAAATCTGAAGTCTATCCTGCCCAAGGTTTATTCAGGATAAAATTATCCCCAGCAATTTTAATCATTGTGTGTGCCCTGTCTGGCACCATGTTATATGTAGTCCAAAGTGTCTCCATAACACAGTTTTTTCTGCCTCTTTAGAAGCAATATAGTCAATAAATCTGAGGGTCAACCAACGAGATAAAAATGATGCAGCTCTAAAAATGATGCAGCTCTAAAGATTGACAAGTGGTATTCTTCTCACCCTAGCCTATGGAAAATATTAACACTAGCCAACATCTATTTAGGTCTGAATCTGTGCCGTACTTTGTGCCATGAATTTGTTATGTAACACTGCTAGTAGCCCCATGAGATAGGTACTGTTGTCCTCCCATTTTATAGAGGAACAAACTGAGAGTTTACTGAAGGTCAGGAATTTAACGAAGAGCAGAACTGAGACTAGAATTCAGATCTATCTGATTTGACTTTCATTAAGATTTCATGAAGCTGGAGAGATTGCCATTGGGAGCCATTGGGACAAAATCCTTTTCCAGCTGCAGAAATTGAGCAATGAATAAGTATTCATCTTGACAGGATGACAGATTTGTGATTTTAGTCTGAAATTGCTCAAATTTCTGATAGGTCATTTAAGACATTGTGCTGTGTAAAGCAAAGCACCTTCTATTTTCTGTAATTCATCTTTCTCTTTGAACTGTGTCTATAATTCTGATGCAAAAGATTCGAGGGTGTAAACAAATGTCAGAAGCCTCTCAGATGTAAAGATATTCCAGAGGTATTTCTGAATTGCCTTCATTTATACGTAGCTTACCTTCTAGTTGGTGAAGTTCTCAAGTTGATTTTCACTTCCTAGGTAAGCACAAAGCTTCCTATTACCAGCGGAACTACCCCTGTACCCCATCAGGGGGCAATCGAGGTTATTGGCTTCCTCCTCCTACCCTCTCCACCTCTACTAGCAGAACATGGTCCAGTATTCTTCCCCCACTTAGGGAAGTTTGGACCCTAGACTTACAGTCTCTGAGCTTATTTGTTGACAAATACTATAACTATGTTTATGTGTCTATTTGTTGACAAATACTACAAACATGTTACTACCTCTTGTGACCTGGAGAACCCCGCACCTTCCCTCCGCCCCACCCTTTTGTAAGTCAAAAGTCTCTGGATAAGGATGTGAAGCAGAAATTTAGATGAATTAGAACAGAAAGAATAATCTTCTGGAATTTGTCATGTTACTGGGGATATTTGATTTTTTGTTTGTTTGTTTGTTTGACTTAATTCAGAAGCTTTCTTCTCAGTAAGAAAAACAATAAGAATTTGTGTTTGAAATACAAGCTTTTGTATTTCACTTTAATCTTCCTACCTGTAACAAATGTTCCAACTGCACAAGCTTTCTTACTAACAATGACTGGTAATTTGAGAGAAAGCCCCCTTTTTAGGGAGGAGCAGGCACATCGTCTGAGCAGTCACCCGGGGAGGAATGTGTCATAAAGGCACATTCCTCATAATCAAGGATAATTCAAAAGGGAAACAGTGATCGAACATCTATGAGAGCCAACAGAAGCCTAATCCTGAGCCCAGCTCTGCAGACGGGGACACAGGCTGCTGCAAAGCCAGGGCAGATGCCAGGGAAGGGACCAGCCACAAATGGAACAGAAGTCCAGTCCAGAGCTTGGCATCTGGGTTCTTCAGCTGCCAGCCTTGCCTCGCGAGTAGCCACAATGTTTGGCTCCTGTGCAGAAAACAACAGAGGATGAGGCTAAAGAGGTCCATGCTCTGTCCTGCCAGCAACAGGATGAGGCAGTGCCAAGAGAAGACTGCAGTGCCACACGGGTGCCAATGTGCCTTGGAACGGCTTTTATATTTTCTAAAGGGACAACAGAATTCCTGCAAAAAGAAAAAGCCGGATCCAACCCTCAGAACCATTTTTCCCATTTTCTTCTCAAAAAAAAAAAAAAAAGAAAGAAGAAAAGAAAAGAAAAACCCTGCTATTCCTGTCCACAGTCCATTTTTTCACAAGGTTAACATGGCCAGGTCTCTTTCTGCTTCTCTTCTATGTCCCATATCCTCACATTAAAACCAAGCTGGCAATTTGTTTCATACTCATTACTAACCTTCTGATTATAACTTCCCTATTATTATTTGCTTTCATTTAGTTTCCAGAAAAAAATCATCAATAGAATGTGTGGAATGGGGTGGAGGATGCAGAAGGTAATGGAATAGCCTGAGATATCCATATGGGTTATGAGTTGAGCAAGCCATTTCAACCCTGAGGATTTGTAGTAGGTTTTCAAAGACCTAGTCTTCTATTTATAAGGCAGTATTGTTGTGGTTGTTCAACTGGGAAGACTGTGACGAAACCAAGGAGGTAAGATGCCAGCATTAGTAAAATCCACTACCTAGATATCAATTTCTTGAAACATTAGAAATAAAGGAGTAGAATCCTTTTGTCCATTCACATGAGGTGAATGAAGATGGAGGAAGAAGAAAATAAAGAAGCCATGAAGGACACGGAGACCCTTCACTGTGGTGGGGCTCCTCTTGCCTTACTCAAATTAATGCACAGAACTGTCAACCAGAAAAACTCAAGCACAGTTTGTTTTTGGTAAGAAAATACAAAACCTCTTGTCCCTGTGGAGATCTTGATTTTGTCACTTCATGTCTTGTAGAAGATGAGTAAATTTGAGAATGTTATATGTAAGGCTTTCAAGATAAAAAGCAAGGACATTTTATCTACAAATATTACTAAGCTCTCATTTTCCCATTAAAAATCCATATTAGGCTCAGCGCAGTGGCTCACACCTGTAATTCTAGCATTTTGGGAGGCCAAGGTGGGCAGATCATGAGGTCAGGGGTTCGAGACCAGCCTGACCAACATGGTGAAACCCCGTCTCTACTAAAAATACAAAAATCAGCCAGGCATGGCACCTGTAATCCCAGCTACTCAGGAGGCTGAGGCAGGAGAATCGCTTGAACCTGGGAGGCGGAGGTTGCAGTGAGCCAAGATGCCGCCATTGCACTATAGCCTGGGTGGTAGAGCGAGACTCTGTCTCAAAAAAAAAAAAAAAAAAAAAAAAAACCAAATTAGTAAATACTAAGGTCAAACATTAACATCTTCTTAATTATTCTCACACCACCTCTTATGTTCTAAAGTTTCTTCAGCAGAATACCTGAATGATTGATACATAAAACAGGCACAGGCCTTCAGCACTCTAAGTGCAATTCTTATATAATTTGGGGGGGAAAAAAACAAGGCTTCTCAAGGTAACTGTAACTATCTCACTATTCCCTAGCATAGAGCAAATACCACACTCCACTCATGACTCTAATTTTACTATTTTTCTTCTAATCACAATGCTTTTTCTTGAATTATTCCCTTTTTTCAGGTTAACTTTCTTCACCAACATTCTTTTCAAGGCTTAGCTTCAGTTATGAAACTTTACAAGGACCTTTCTTTTTCTCCAGTTCGTTCATCATTCATGGTCTCTACCACAGATCTCCGCATTGATTATACTGCCTTGTAATTTAGTAGTTGTCATGTAAGTATTATTTACACAATGGTGGTCACCCTGAAGGAAGCAAGGGGTCATGACTTCTAGTTTTCTTTATCATGGGCTGGACCCATGATAATAGTGTGACATCTTAGAAAAAAATTACTTGCTTTTCAAATTAAAATTTATCTCCATACAGATTTTAATCCCTATATGGATGATTAAAAAAATAAAGCTTTGACAAGACAAGCTTTACATCTCTGTCAAAAATTAATATTTTTATGGTGAGTTAATATCATTTATGGGGCACCAACTATGAATACAAAGGCTAGGGTTCAAAGAAGAGGGACCCTATGTTCAAAGGAGCTAAGTCTAGAGCAATGAGCACAATAACCAACACTTGTGACTTGATCCCACATGTTTACTATGAAGAAAGGACACAAGCACCTCATTGGGTTGAGTGCCATCACAGTCTCTGGAATCTCTCCCAAATATTATTTCATAGTTTACTAGTGTGATTTTTAATCTTTTAATGGCATACTAAATTCATTTAAGCAGCATATTTGAGGAAAAAATGCTTCGAAATGTTTTTCTGGGGAGTTCCCAGAGCATTGTTCACCTGAAAGTGTTACTTTACTATCAGAGAAAGAAAAAAAAAGAAATCAAGAAAATCAACATCAGATGTTAACTTAATGCCTGTCTTGTCTGGGGACTATGCCTCTTAAATGTTTAAGGAGTTTTTATTTATTTTATCTTATTTTAATAAGAACATTATTTTAAAAATCAACACCAGTCTGCAAACTTAAAGGCCACCACGTAGAACAAAGAGAATAAAAGAGAAATGAAAATTGGTTTAAGAACTTTCAGTAATACCAACAGAAAGAAGATTTATTCAGAGATGATATAGCAATGACATTTTATGTCAGATGTCAACATGTCAAAAATAATTGTGTTTTGTTGCAATAATGAAATAAAATCCCTTCTTTTCTTTTGTTTCTTCATAAATGCATATACCACATAAAGCAAGCACTTTCAAAATGTGCCATTCTGCTTACAAACAATATTTACTCTTCCGATGTAGTCTGAATACCCAGTGTTAGAAAAGATGCTAAAGGCCAGACAGTCTTTAACTGCCAATGGAAAAGCAGAGCCAGTTGCTAGGTGGAAAGAGACCTTTAGCTGAGTATTGCTCACTCTTCTTTTCTTACCTCAACTGTCTCCTAACACCAGTCCTAACCACAACCCTAACCCACCACTTAGTGGCAGAGACATCTGTTTCACAACAGTTGAAGAGAAGATGGCTCTTTTTAAAATGTACAGTCTACTAACATGCTAAGGCATTGCCACTCATAATTCTCATGCATTCTTTTGTTCTTTTACAAGACATTTGTTGGAGATTGAGTAGGCGCAGCCAAAATGGCAACTGAAAGGACCGGTGTGGGGAAACCCATTAAATGCAGCCAAAACAGGATGCCTATTTCAATTCACGAGATCCTTCTTTTCCTCACTGATCATTTCAGTCTTTTGCACAGGCCTTTTCCGTGAGTGAAAATGAAATTCATATATGTACTTTCACCAAGAAACAAAATGGGGCTTTAATGAAGAAAAAGTTTTCTAACTTTTCAGATTGGCCCAGTGTGGATTTTAGCTCTCTGTGTCTCACAAGAAATAAAGCTGTAGGCAAGACAAAGATGTTCACACCTCTGCCAAAAATTAATATATTTTTAAATGGTAAATTGTCATCAAAAGTTTTATACATATTAGTGATGATCTGACCTCCAACTGTTCACAGTTATGTCCAATCCACACACACAGAAGGAGAAAATCTGTCTACTATGAATGTTCGATTTGTTCAATTCCCTGCCATGTCTTTTCAGCTGCTAATGCTGCTCTGTGAACAGATAATGACTTTAATGGGAAAGGAAAACCAACAGGGACAAACTACTTTAATTTTTGGAGGTGATAATGTATAACTTAGATATGTTTTACCATCATGTTTATCAGAGTATATACATATATGTGTGTGTGTGTATATGTGTGTGTGTGTGTGTGTACAATTTTAAAGCAACAACCCAATTCCAGAAGTTGATGGCATTTCAAAATAAAATCTTGTGTTATTTTGAAAGCAGTATCTGCCATATTGGAGAAGGAACGCCTTCCAACCCAAATGAACAAACATTTGCTATATACCTACTATGTGCTAGGTTTGTGTGTATTGAGGGTTTGTGTGTGTGTGTTTGTGTGTGTGTTGAGGGTTTGTGTGTGTTGAGATGATGGCAGGAAGTTGCAAAAACAACATAGTGAGTTTGATAAAATTTAATTGAGAACCTAAAAAAATGCCACACAATCCAGTTTCATATCCAAAATACAGGACGATTAGAAACCATCCTGAAATCTATCAAAGTACAAGCCAAGGCTAAGTTACCAATGAGAAGCTGGCCATTCCATCACATTTCTATGTTCTTTCTCTAGAAAGTCATTTTCATTGCAATAGAAAGAGCAAAAAAGACCTCAGATAGGAAAAATGGAGGTCTTAAGTCACACTGAGTCCCATGATAATTATAACTCCAGCAAAGACAAAAAGGGACAATTAACCAAGGGACCCTCCCTACCCACAAGGAGAGTCAAAACAACAGAAGCCAGGTTAAAATATTCACATTTAAGTCCTATAAAATCTTAACTTACACATCACTTGGTCTTGGAAATTGTGAAGGGTTTCTCCTCTGAACAGAATATTTGTTATTACAAAATGTATACATTAGAAAACTAATTCAATAGCCCTCATTTTAGGCTGACATTTATAGAAATTTCAAACATTATACATTTACAGGAGTGTATGAAAGATGTCACTCACCACGTGCATGTGGCTCCAGGATGCCAGCCCCCTGGTTCTCCTAGGTCACTGGTGGTGGTTCTTTCTCCATCTTTTTGCTTGTTCCTCCCCGTCTCCCCGTTGGAGTCTCCCAGTGCTCAGTCCTTGGTCGTCTTCTCTTCTCTACACACATTCACTCCCTGAATTTTAAATACCGCCTCTATGCTAACTACTCCCAAATTTGTACCTCCTCCCCAGAGCCCTGTTCTGAACTCCAAATGCCTACTCAATATTATCACTTGTGTGTTTAAATTCGACGGGTCCAAAACTCTTGATCTTTTCCCCCATGGAAAAGTCCTACCTTACCTATGGACTTTCTATCAACTGGTAACAACTCCATTCCTCTAGCTGTTAGTAACATAACTGATGCCTCTCTTTCTTTCAGAAGCCATGTCTGTACTGTTAGCAAATCCTGTTGGCTCAATCTTCAAAATCTTTCTGGAATCCAGTCACTTCTCACTACCTCTACCGCTACTAGACTTAATCAAAACAATCAATAACCTAGTTTATTGTAACTGCCTCTTCATAGGTCTCTGTACTTCATCCTTGCCCCATGCCTATTCTCAACACAGCAGCCAGATAAATCCTTTTAGAATGTAAGTCAGATTGTGTCACTCTTCAGCTCAGAAATCTCCAGTGGCTCCCACTTCACTCAGAGGAAAAACCAAACTCCTTATAATAGCCTACAAGGCTTTAGAATCTGGCCTCCAGCTACCTCCCTAAATTCATCTCCTCTCACCCTCTCATTTTACTCCCACCACTTAGACTCCTTAGGACCTTAGCACATGCTTTTCTCTCTGTCTGAAATGTTCTTTTCCCAGACATCCACCCAGCTTTCATATCACTTTTTCAATAAGGCCTAATCTATTCTCTTCAAAATTGCAACCTGTCCCTCCCCACTATTCCACTTTACTTTTCTTTTTCCATTGTCATATGACCTTTCACCATACTCTATTATTTATGTGGTATGCTTATTATTTAATATCTATCCACCCCTTCAGAACATAAGAACTATGAGGCAGGAATCTCTATTTGTTCATTTGATTTATGTATCCTCAGCACCTAGAACAGTGTCTGGCTCATAGCAGGTATTTAATACATATTATTTTAATGAATTTCACATGATAAATGTATACCAAATATTTAAACTCTCCAGGCATTGGTCATATATTAATGAATCATCTCTGTTCTATGGAGCTAATATCTTAGTAAGAAGAGAGAGATAATTAACAAGTAAACTAATAAATAAGATAATTTCACATGGCAGTAAGTACTGTGAAAAACAACCAGGGTGATGTGAAAATTGTGGATGGGCAACTTCACATGGAATAGTCAAGGAGGTCTTCTCTGAAAAAGTGACATTTGTGTTGAAATATGAATGATAGATGGAACTAGGCCACAAAGATTTTGGAAGAGAACATTTTAAGCATAGGTGACAGATCAATGAAAGATCTAGGGCAAGGATATGATCAGCCTATAAGGAGTAGAATGAGAGACAATGTGGATGATGAAAGTCGGTGTGGAGGATAGGTGGAAGGTGAGTTTGAAGAGTTAGGCATGGCCAGGTCACATAGGCCTTGTGTACCATGTTAAAGAGTTTAATTTTATTCTATGTGTAACACGATCTGATTGATACTGTAAAAATATCATTCCAGTTACTTTGTGGAGAATGGATTGAGGAAGGAAAAGAGTGGAAACAGACACTGATTAAGAATCTATTGCAAGATGGGAGTCTTCCACTTCTGGCAATATGATGGCTTAAATATTCTAGAGGGAAAAGATGGTCCATTGCAAAATGCCTTCTGCTGAATACAGTACAATAAACTTGTTTTTAAATACATTATTGAGCTCATAAGAAAATAAAGGGAAATCATTGGGGCAAAAATAAAATAAGATTAAACAACGAATCGAAACCAGAGTGCTAAGAAAACTTGATACTCAAGACGGTCCTGGGGGTAAAAGTCAACCTATGAACCTAGAGATGTGGAAAATAATGGTCTCCACCAAAATGAAAGACGAGGCCACAAGACTGCGTAATGTAAATAGGCTGAATTCAAACCCCTACATAATAATGGAACCCTCAAAGAGGCCACAATCTCAATGAGAGGATGATCTAGAAAAAAAGATCTACTTGCCTACCCCAAAGGAAGCCATTAGAAAAAGCTGTCTCACCGAACCTTGGCTCCAGATATAAGACTAATTACAGTATAAATAATACAATAGTCTCTCTGAAATGTGTAACAAACTATATTCAAATAAGCCTAGGATTAAAATTTATATTAACTGTACAATTAAGGAAATCTTAAACTGAGAACACAAAGTCAACACAATGACCCATACATTTAGAAATATTGAAGTAAAATTACAAAATGACAATATAGAGAGAATATCTTAAAAGCATCCGGAGAGAAAAGACAAAACACTGGTATAGGTCATTGCATTGATCAGAATCATGAGAAAGATGCTGATTAAATTTAGACTTTGTAAACTTGGTTAATAGTTAAAGGCTAATCACTAACCAAAAAGAAATGGAATATAAATTCTAAACTAACAAAGGGGAAAAATTAAGAAAAAAATTTAAATCAACAAGAAGAAAAATCAAATCCAGGGGAAAACAGAATACACTCAAAAACAGAATGAAAACAAGTAAGAATAAAAAAACAGAATGCTATATTATCAATAAAATTACAATAAATCAAACTGGAAAATAGAAATTTAGCTCTATGGAGTTTACAAGATATACACCTACATGCACAGAAATGGAAAAGTAGAAAATAAAAGCATACAGAAATATGACAGACAAGTACTGATCAAAAGGAAGAATAGCCATATTATATCATATCACATATCACTCATTTTCTTATGAGCTCAATAATGTATTTAAAAACAAGTTTATTGTACTATATTCAGCACGAGGCATTTTGCAAGAAACCATTATTAGGGATAAAAAATTGACATACAGAAAAAGACAGACAGACAGACAGACAGAGACAGAGACAAGAGTGTATCTGAGGGATATATATATACATAATCATATATATATATATATATATATCAGACCAGAAAGGGAAAACAACTAAAAACTTTATTATACCAATTAAAATAGCTTTGAAATACATAAGGTTACAATTCTAATAGAAGATTTTTAAAATTTATCTTACTAATTAAAAGGTCAAAATTAGTAGAAATATAGATTTGAATAGCAAAATTAACAGGCTTGATTTAATGGACATTGAAAGAACTTTGCTCCAATTAAAGAATACTATTATCTTAAACATATATAGAGCATTTACAAAAATTAATCAAGTATCAGGGCACAAAGTATTAATAAACTTCAAAAAAAATGTATCATATATTCCATACTCCCTCACCAAAATGCAACATCATTTAAAATATATTGAAAGAATAACTTTTAAAATATTATGTATTAACATTTAAAATATACTTCTAAATGCTCAGAGACTAGAGAAAAATAAAATATAAATTTTAAAACACATGTCAAAATAAACGGAATGCAGAGCCATTTTTTAAGGTCTATAATAGAAAAAACAGAGGGGCTGAAATTTAGTCGACAAAGTGTCCAAATTAAAAGTTATAAATACAAAATCTATGAATTAATGAAGTAGAAGAAAAAAATTTAATAATATAAAACAATCATTAAAAAGTAATTCATTAAAAATGGGACATAATAGTAAACAACAAAACGAGAAGTTGATTTTTTAAAGTACTAATAAAATAGTCAAATTTATGGTGAGATTGGTCAAGAAAAAAGAAGTATAAATAAACAATATTATAAATGCAAATGGGGTTACAAATTCACACACAGAAAATTTTTAAAAATTAGGATATCCTGAACAATATTAGGCCAATAATCAAAAACTTAAATGAAGGGGACAAATTCCATTAAAAATACACAACTTAATAAAACTGACTCAAGAAGAAACAAAAGATATCAATAATCTTGTTAACCTTTTAAAATACTGTAGTTTAAAATCTTCCACCAAAACCCACCAGTTCAGATTGTTGAATGGGTGAGCTGTCCTAAATTTTCAGGAAGCAACATTTTTAAGGTTATACAGTGAATACAAAAAGAAGGATCATTTCCCAACTCATTTTATGGAGGTGGTATAACCTTGATATTGAAATTATTACAAGGTCCTAACAGAAAAGGAAAATGCAGACCAATATCACTCACAAATATGGATATGAAATTTTTTAAATATTAACAAACTGAATCCAGATCTATAATTTTATTTAAAGTAATTCATCTTAATCAAGTTAGATTTATCCCAGGAATGGAAGTCTGATTTAGTTATAGAAAGTCACATAATTAATTTATCACAATAAAAAATAAACAAAAGATAAAAATATATGATAATCTCAATGGATACAAATATTTCAACAAAATTTAAAACCTATTCATGATAAAAATTAGTAGCAAGTCAGAAAATCAAGATAACTTCATTAAGCAGAAAAACAGTGTCTACCAAAAATATACAGTACACATAACATGTAAAATATTAGAGTCACTGTCTGTGTGTTTTTTGTTTCTTGTTTTTGTTTTTGAGATAGTGTCTCACTTTGTCAGCCTGGCTGAAGTACAGTGGCTTAGTCATAGCTCACTTCAGCCTGAGATGACTGGGCTCAAGCAATTCTCCTGCCTCAGCTTCCCAACTAGCTAGAACTACAGGTATATGCTACCATGCTCAGCTATTTTTTTTTGTAATTTAGAGATGGAGTCTCACTAGATTACCCAGGCTGGTCTTGAATTCATAGCCTCAAGCAATATTCTACTGCTGCCTTGGCCTTTCAAAGCACTGGTATCTGGGATTACAGGCATGAGCCACCATGCCCAATCTAGAATCATTGTCCTTAAAATTAGAAAAACATTCCTCTATGGTGGTTCTAGTCAGCAAAGTATGAAAACATTCATATTTTAGTTTCATAAAGAATACAAGTTTAGAAATCAAAAAGAGAAACTACAGTAATTAGCATATGATAGAATTTTTTACACAGGAAACTCAAACCTACAAGCAAATTATTTTTAAAGCAAGGTTTAATCAAGATAAAAATCTTAATATACAAAAATTAATTACATTTCTATAAACCAGCAAAAACATAAAATGTAATTTTTAAAAGACCATTTATATACTAAAATATTTACAGATAAAATAATATAATATCTTAGATTTGCTTCAAAATAATATGGGATAAGAGAAGGGTTAGAGGTATAGATGAAACAAGATAGGCTATGTAATGATAATTGTTAAAGCTGGTTGATGAATAAACCAAGTCCATTACACTATTCTCTCTATATTTGTATACTTGAAATTTTCCATAATAAAAGTTTTTCAAAGGTAATACAAGTACTAGAAGAAAACATGGGTTAAATTCTTTATAACCTAACGTGGGAAAAACTTCTCAATTTGCCCACATGAAACAAAACAAAACAAAACTTGTATAGCAAAAATAAGGACAAAAAATAGAAAATACCATAAGTACAGTGAAAATATAAATATCAAACTTTGATATAAATATCAAATTTGTAACAAATCATAGACAAAGAGAAAATTCCCTAACATACAAAGAGCTCCTCCTAAAAGTTGAGAAGACTAATAATTCACAAGGAAAATAAGGAAAATAAGTACAAAATATAAATAGGCAGGTCACAGAAATGAAAAGATGTTCAACCTTGCTTATAACAAGAGAAATGCAAATTAAAACTCCTGTGAAGACAGATTTCTCACACATCAGATTGGGGAGAAACCAGATCATGATGACATGATTTGTTGGCAATGCCATGGGAAAATGAGCAGTCTCCTATAATAGTGATGGAAACACACACACACGCACACACACACACACACAAACGCTCCCATGGGGATAAATTTAGAAATATTTAGCAAAATACAATATACATATTTAATCCAGCAAAGCCACTTCTAGAACTCTAGCCCCAAGATGCAATGACAAAACATAAATAACATGGGCACAAAGCTATTCATTGCGGTATTATTTTCAATAGCAAAAGACTGGAAACCACCCAAATTCCACTATTGGAAGCTGGTTGGATAAACTATGGTAAATCCACATAACACAGTATAATGCAGCCGTAAAAAGGAATAAGCTGTAAAAAAGGAATAAGCTATCATCTATAAATGTTGATATGGGATTACATCCATATATATATATATAGCTAAACACTAAAAGGAATACGCAAAAAATTATTTATGGTTCATTACATACTATTTTCAGACTTTATTGTTATTTTATACTTACTCTAAACATACCATTGTGCAAAAGAAAGAAAGGTAAATAAAATTTTTATATTGCTAACTTTTATATTTTTGAAAAGAAACAATCGAAGGGCAAATTTAAAATTCATTTTTAAAAATGGTTACCTATGATGGAGATAGGAAGGACATGGAGGGGATAGGGACAGAAGCTGGAATTCTGTGAATACATCTTGTTATATACTTTTGACTTTGGAACCATGCAAATTAAAAAACAAAATTAAATCAAAAACAAACAAAGCCTCAAAATTTAAAACTAACGGAAAGAAATGAATCCAACTAAATATCAAGTTGGCGACATAACTACTCATAGAAAAATTTAACTTCAATTAACTCTAAAGTCAAAGGACTCTTATTTTGAGTGCTCCTCCCAAGTGGGATATATTCTAAAAGCAAAAAGAATCACAAATAAATCTTAAGTTGCATTCAGTAGACTTATTGCGAATTGTAATACTGGTTTGGTTATTTTGAAACTATTAATGTTACATTGTAGAATAAAGGAAACAATTGTGCCTTTACAAACCAATGTTTTTATGTAAGAAAAAAGGCATACAATCAAAATTAAATTAAAACTCCATAAACTGAAATTTAGGTTAGAAAAAATCTCAATTTTTTTCTCTTCCAAAAATGCATCTATTTTCTAGTTCTGTCCACATTAAAGATTTAGAAACAATGACAACCCAAAAGCCATAAGCAAACACCCCTAGCACCCAGAATTAAGGCTTCTAAATACCAGTTGCCACAGAAGGAATCAGGGCATTTTAAAGAAATTGCTGCCTTAAACCTTGGGACAGGAAAAGTATAATACAAGACAAGCTTGAGATATCGTTTGTGTCGAAAAGAAAGAAAGAGAGAGAAAGAGAAAGAGAGAGAGACAAGCGAGAAAAAAAGAAAGAAAGAAAGAAAGAAAGAAAGAAAGAAAGAAAGAAAGAAAGAAAGAAAGAAAGAAAGAAAGAAAGAAAGAAAGAAAGAAAGGAGAAAGAAAGAAAGAGAGAAAGAAGAAAGAGGAAGAAAGAAAGAGAAAGAAAGAAAAAGAAAGAAAGAAAGAGAAAGAAAGAAAGAAAGAAAGAAAGAAAGAAAGAAGGAAGGAAGGAAGGAAGGAAGGAAGGAAGGAAGGAAGGAAGGAAAGAAAGAAAGAAAAAGAAAGAAAGAAAGAAAGAAAGAAAGAAAGAAAGAAAGAAAGAAAGAAAGAAAGAAAGAAAGAAAGAAAGAAAGAAAAGAAAAGAAAGAAAGAAAACCATAAAAGGCTAATGAAGTCATCTCAAAAGGACATAGTAGCCAACTTGAAATGGAACCACTGGACTAAGATGGTACAATTTGAGCATCAAAAAGAATAATGACCACAATAGTTGAAACATATCAAATATATAAAACTTCATAATTCATAATGGTATTAATAGAAACTCATAAGTCACCATTGAAAGTTCTAAGACAACTACTAATTACTCTGAACATTAATTAATAACTAATCATTTATTCTTCCCTTTCATATAAATTATATTTTCAGAGTAACCAATTAATGGATAAAAGGAGACCTTCTTATATAAAGAATACAGAAAGAATGATAGAATTAGATAATCACTATTTTTGCACTGTTTAATGAAATAATAGAACAAGACAATAACCATCAATGAATGCCGTGCTGGTGATTCTCCATCAGTCCCTCAGCTCTGTTATCTGCCCTTTCCTGGACTGCTCTGTGCCCCAGGAATCTGAACTCAATCAGCCTCACATAGGTCCCAGTTGGGTTGAGCCAGAAGGAAGTACTGGCAGGGGACGGAGGGTGGGAGGAGAGATTAGTGTTATTCCTTTCACTCCACTGCAAGCTCAGTGCTGTGCTGCTTTTTCCTTTGACCACAGCTCCCTTCAGGTGGCCCATCTCCCACCACTGCAGCTTTTACTTGGTAACAAACTTCTCTCCCTTTAGCTCTTCAGGCTTAGTGACAGTAGCAGCCCCCGAGGTAGACAACATATAAAGAATCTGTATCCGTATAAGGAGTAAGGAAAGGATCCAGTTTCAGCTTTCTACTTATGGCTAGCCAATTTTCCCAGCACCATTTATTAAATAGGGAATCCTTTCCCCATTTCTTGTTCCTCTCAGGTTTGTCAAAGATCAGATGGCTGTAGATGTGTGGTATTATTTCTGAGGACTCTGTTCTGTTCCATTGGTCTATATCTCTGTTTTGGTACCAGCACCATGCTGTTTTGGTTACTGTAGCCTTGTAGTATAGTTTGAAGTCAGGTAACGTGATGCCTCCAGCTTTGTTCTTTTGGCTTAGGATTGTCTTGGAGATGCGGGCTCTTTTTTGGTTCCATATGAACTTTAAAGCAGTTTTTTCCAATTCTGTGAAGAAACTCGTTGGTAGCTTGATGGGGATGGCATTGAATCTATAAATAACCTTGGGCAGTATGGCCATTTTCACGATATTGATTCTTCCTATCCATAAGCATGGTATGTTCTTCCATTTGTTTGTGTCCTCTTTTATTTCACTGAGCAGTGGTTTGTAGTTCTCCTTGAAGAGGTCCTTTACATCCCTTGTAAGTTGGATTCCTAGGTATTTTATTCTCTTTGAAGCAATTGTGAATGGAAGTTCATTCATTATTTAGCTCTCTGTTTGTCTGTTACTGGTGTATACAAATGCTTGTGATTTTTGCACATTAATTTTGTATCCTGAGACTTTGCTGAAGTTGCTTATCAGCTTAAGGAGATTTTGGGCTGAGACAATGGGATTTTCTAAATATACAATCATGTCATCTGCAAAGAGAGACAATTTGACTTCTTCTTTTCCTAACTGAATACCCTTTATTTCTTTCTCTTGCCTGATTGCCCTAGCCAGAACTTCCAACACTACGTTGATTAGGAGTGGTGAGAGAGGGCATCCCTGTCTTGTGCCAGTTTTCAAAGGGAATTTTTCCAGTTTTTGCCCATTCAGTATGATATTGGCTGTGGGTTTGTCATAAATAGCTCTTATTATTTTGAGGTACGTTCCATCAATACCGAATTTATTGAGCGTTTTTAGCATGAAGGGCTGTTGTTGGCTTATACGAAAATTAATTCAAGATGGATTAGAGACTTAAATGTTAGACCTAATACCATAAAAACCCTAGAGGAAAAACTAGGTAGTACCATTCAGGACATAGGCATGGGCAAAGACTTCATGTCTAAAACACCAAAAGCAATGGCAGCAAAAGCCAAAATTGACAAATGGAATCTCATTAAACTAAAGAGCTTCTGCACAACAAAAGAAACTACCATCAGAGTGAACAGGCAACCTACAGAATGGGAGAAAATTTTTGCAATCTACTCATCTGACAAAGGGCTAATATCCAGAACCTACAAAGAACTCAAACAAATTTACAAGAAAAAAACAAACAACCCCATCAAAAAGTGGGCAAAGGATATGAACAGACATTTCTCAAAAGAAGACATTCATACAGCCAACAGACACATGAAAAAATGCTCATCATCACTGGCCATCAGAGAAATGCAAATCAAAACCACAATGAGATACCATCTCACACCAGTTAGAATGGCGATCATTCAAAAGTCAGGAAACAACAGGTGCTGGAGAGGATGTGGAGAAATAGGAACACTTTTACACTGTTGGTGGGATTGTAAACTAGTTCAACCATTATGGAAAACAGTATGGCGATTCCTCAAGGATCTAGAACTAGATGTACCATATGACCCAGCCATCCCATTACTGGGTATATACCCAAAGGATTATAAATCGTGCTGCTATAAAGACATATGCACACGTATGTTTATTGCGGCACTATTCACAATAGCAAAGACTTGGAATCAACCCAAATGTCCATCAGTGACAGACTGGATTAAGAAAATGTGGCACATATACACCATGGAATACTATGCAGCCATAAAAAAGGATGAGTTTGTGTCCTTTGTAGGGACATGGATGCAGCTGGAAACCATCATTCTCAGCAAACTATCACAAGAACAGAAAACCAAACACTGCATGTCCTCACTCGTAGGTGGGAACTGAACAATGAGATCACTTGGACTCGGGAAGGGGAACATCACACACCGGGGCCTATCATGGGGAGGGGGGAGGGGGGAGGGATTGCATTGGGAGTTATACCTGATGTAGATGACGAGGTGATGGGTGCTGACGAGTTGATGGGTGCAGCACCGCAACATGGCACAAGTATACATATGTAACAAACCTGCACGTTATGCACATGTATCCTAGAACTTAAAGTATAATAATAATAATAAATAAATAAATTTTTAAAAAGTTAAAACAAATAAAACCCCCCCCCCCAAAAAAAAAAAAAAAAGAATCTGTATCCAATCCAATTGAGCTTCTAGATCTAACTCCCAGTTTACAGGAAATATGGGTCATAGAGGAAGAACTTAGATGGTGCAACGAGGAAGCAAACAGCCAAATCCAAACCGTAGACCATACTATACAGGACAAATAACCTAGATGCTTCAGTAACTTAATTAAAACATGATAGGAGGACGTATGAGAATAAAACCTGAGGACAAGCAACCAAAGGCAATACACAGACTTTGTTTCAATCGTCATTCAAACAAACTAGCCATGTTGAAGACAATCAAGGAAATTTCCACACTGATTTATTAGATGATACAAAGGAACTACTAATTGCGTTAGGTATGACAATTACATGGTTGTTAGGATTTTTTGAAATCTTTATTATCTAGACATGAATACTGAAGTATTTGTATGTACAATAATACAATGTCTGGGATTTGCTTTGAAATATTCCAGGAAAAAAAGAAAGAGAGGATAAATGAGACAAGATTGGCATAATTATTATTATTGCATTTTAAAAACATAAACTAAGATACCACATTCAA
The DNA here is from genome assembly GCF_049350105.2 of Macaca mulatta. Classification (NCBI taxonomy): domain Eukaryota; kingdom Metazoa; phylum Chordata; class Mammalia; order Primates; family Cercopithecidae; genus Macaca; species Macaca mulatta. The sequence goes on from NC_133407.1 coordinate 30,573,215, forward strand.
GGGCAAGGAAAATGTATGAAATCATACACATAAATTTCACAATAGATGTAAAAGACCTTGATGGAGAAAATTACAAAATTTTAAAGGCATAAAAAGTCCTAAATATATAAAATGTAAGTGGACAGGTAGTATCAATATAATAAAGAGGTCAACTCTGCCCAAATGTATCTAAAAAGTCAATGCAATTCTAGTCAAAATCCAAACAGGGATTTTCAAAGAACTTAATCTTCCAACTTAAAAACGTTATGGAAGACCAAAGGACCAAGAATAGTAAACACGCATGAGAAACAAAGTGAAGGAAATAGCCCTACGAGGACAGATACATTAAATCCATAGTAATTAATATATTTTAGGCATAGGGGTAGAAATAGAGATCGATTGAACAGTTACTTGAGCTCAGCTCAGACTGAAGCACAGGTGGAAACTTGCTTTATGACAGAGTTGGCATTGCATATCAAAGAAGAAGAATAAACTATGGCTATCCATGAAGGAACCAAAAATAAAATGAGATTCTTCCTTTCTTTTGCCATAGACCAAAAAAAAAAAAATCATTTCTGGCCTGGTTCGGTGGTTCACACCTGTAATCCCAGCACTTTGGGAGGCCAAGGCAGGTGGATTGGCTGAGCTCAGGAGTTCGTGACCAGCCTGGACAACACGGTGAAACTCTGTCTCTACTAAAATACAAAAAAAAAAAAAAAAAAAAAAAAAAATTAGCCAGGTGTGGCAGCATGAGCCTGTACTCCCAGCTACTTGGGAGACTGAGGCAGAAGAAGTGCTTGAACCCAGGAGGAGGTTGCAGTGACCCGAGATTGTGCCACTGCACTCCAGCCTGGGTGACAGAGTAAGACTTTGTCTCAAAAAAATAAAATAAAATAAAAAACAAAAATAAAAATATTTTCTAAAATGAACGAAACTTAAAAGTAAAGGCAAAACTTTAAAGCATTTAGGAAAAATACATATGCTACCTAAATGACCTTAAAGTTGGGAAATATTTCTTTAAACATATATAAAAATCACAACTCATAAAGTAAAAGATTAATAAATTTGGCTCCATTAAAATGGACTTCTGTTCATCAAATGATACCATAAAGAGAATAAAATATAATTCACAAATTGGAAGGAGGTATTTGTCTCATACATAAAACAGAAAAAGATCAGCATCCAAAATATATAAAGAATCCTTATTAATCACTAAAAATAAAAAGTAAAAAGTGAACAAAGTTATTAGTCAGAATAGTCTCAGCTCTGTTGGAACAACAAATAAACCTAAAAATCTCAATGGATTAAAATCTACAAAAATGTATTTCTTCCTCGTTCATTGTCTACTGCAGGTTAAGTGACTCTTCAGGGCAACTGTCTTTTATTGGATTCAGCAATTCAAGCTATTTCAATCTTACAGCTTCATCATCTCAGCATAAGCCTCCATGGTCACTGTGTCAGGAGAAAAGAGGGTTAAGATGTCACACACCAGCTCTAGTTCCTCTTATAGCTCATTGATCAAAAAAATTAATATTACCCCACCTAATAGTAGGGAGTCTGGGAAGTTCAAGGAATCACATAGAAAATGATGAGCAGAAATTCCTCTGGGATAGACATAAATAGAAATTTCATGGAATGGGGAACACAAATGGCCAAAGAAAGATGTGGGAAAGTTTTCAAATGTAATACGGGAAGCAAAGAAGAAAAAAATCATTAGCTATTCCTCCAAACTGGCTAACATTGAAAAGTCTGATACCACATGTTGCTGACAAGAGTACCAAGCAACAAATTGTCACGTAATGCTGATGGAAGTGTAAATCAGGGACTGGGTATGGTGGCTCATGCCAGTGCTTTGGGAGGACAAGGAAAGGGTATTAAAACTCTGTCCCTCCAAAAATGTTAAAAATTAGTCAGGCACAGTGGCTTGTGCCTGTAGTCCTAGCTACTTGGGAGGCTGAGGTGGGAAAATGGCTTGAGCCCAGAAGTTCAAGGCTGCAGTAAGCTATGATTGCATCACTGCACTCCAGCCTGGGTGACAGAGCAAGACCCTGGAAAGAAAGAGAGACAGACAGACAGACAGACAGGAAGGAAGGAAGGAAGGAAGGAAGGAAGGAAGGAAGGAAGGAAGGAAGGAAGGAAGGAAGGAAGGAAGGGAGAGAGAGAGAGAAAGAAAGAAGGAAGGAAAGAAAGAAAAAGAAAGAAAGAGAAAAGAAAGAAAGAAAAGACATGTCTAAATTCATCTTTTAAGTTAGAAATTTTGCATTGTTCCTTTGACTCTGTTTTAGTCCATTCTCATGCTGCTATAAAGGTCTGGATGCTAAAAGGTCACCCGAGACTGGATGATTTTTAAAGGAAACAGGTTTAATCGACTCACAGTTCTGCAGGGCTGGGGAGGCCTTAGGAAACTTACAATCATAGCAGAAGGGGAAGCAAACACATCCTTCTACACATGGCAGCAGGAAGGAGAAGTGTAGAGCAAAGGTGAGGAAAGCCCCTTATAAAACCATCAGATCTCATGAGAACTCACTCGCTATCATGAGAACAGGGCAAGAGGTAACCGTCTCCATGATTCAATTACCCCATATTGGGTCCCTCCCATGACACGTGGGCATTATGGGAACTACAATTCAAGATGAGATTTGGGTGGGCACACAGCCAAACCATATCATTCCACCACTGGCCCTCCCAAATCTCACGTCCTCACATTTCAAAACACAATGATGCCTTCCCAACAGTCCCCAAAGTCTTAACTCATTCCAACATTAACTCAAAATTCCAAGTCCAAAGTCTTATCTGAGACAAGGCAAGTCTCTTCCACTTATGAGTCTGTAAAATCAAAAGCAAGCTAGTTACTTCCTAGATACAGTGAGGATATGGGCATTAGGTAAATACACCCATTCCAAATGTGAGAAATTAGCCAAAACAAAAAGTCTACAGGCCCTATGCAAGTCCAAAATCCAATAGGGCAGTAATTAAACCTTAAAGCTCTGAAATAATCTCCTTTGACTCCATGTCTCACATCCAGGTCATTCTGGTGCAAGAGGTAGGCTCCCATGACCTTGGGCAACTCCACCCCATAGCTTTTCAGAGTACGGCCCCGCTCCTGGGTGCTTTCATAGCTGGTGTTGAATGTCTGTGGGTTTTCCAGATGCACAGTGCAAGCTGTTAGTGGATCTACCATTCCGTGGTTTGGAAGATGGGACCCTCTTCTCATAACTCTACTAGGCAATGCCCAAGTGGGGACTCTGTGTGGGGGTTCTAACCCCACATTTCCCTTCTGCACTGCCCTAGAAGAAGTTCTCCATGAGGGCTCTGCCCCTTCATAACACCTCTGTCTGGACATCCAGGTGTTTCCATATGTCCTCTGAAGTCTAGGCAGAGGATCCCAAACCAATTCTTGTCTTCTGTGCACCCTAAGGACCAACACCATGTGGAAGCTGCCAAGGCTTGGGCTTGCACACTCTGAAGCTGTGGCCCAAGCTGTACTGTGGCCCCTTTTAGCCACACCTGGAGCAGCTGGGACACAAGGCACCAAGTCCCTAGGCTGCACATAGCAAGGGGGCCCTGGCCATGGCCCACAAAACTACTTTTTTTCTCCTAGGTCTCTGGACCTGTGATGGGAGGGGTTGCCATGAAGGTCCCTGACATGCCCTGGTGACATTTCCCAATTGCCTTGGTGATTAACATTTGGCTCCTCATTACTTATGCAAATTTCTACAGCAGCTTGAATTTCTTTCCAAAAATGGGTTTTTCTTTTGTACCACATGGTCAGGCTGCAAATTTTACAAACTTTTATGCTCTGTCACCTCTTGAACACTTTGTTGCTTAGAAATTTCTGCCACCAGATACCCTACTTCCCTCTCTCAAGTTCAAAGCTCCACAGGTCTCTAGGGCAGGGGCAAAATGCCATCAGACTCTTTGCTAAAGCATAAGAAGGGTCACCTTTGCTCCAGTTCCCAACGAGTTCCTCATCTATATCTGAGGCCACATCAGCCTGGACTTTATTGCGCATATCACGACCAGCATTTGGGGCAAAGCCAAAGTCTCTAGGCAGTTTGGAACTTCCCAACTTTCACACAGATTTCTGTCCTCTGAGCCCTCCAAGTCTTTAGGAAGTTCCAAACTTTCCCACATTTTCCTATCTTCTTCTGAGCCCTCCAAACTGTTCCAACCTCTGCTTGTTACCCAGTTCCAAAATTGCTTCTACATTTTTGGGTATATTCGCAGCAGCATCATACTCCTGGTACCAATTTACTGTATTAGTTCATTCTTATGCTGCTATAAGGACATATCTGAGACTAGGTAATTTATAAAGGAAAGAGGTTTAATTGGTTCACAGTTCTGCAGGGCTGGGATGGCCTCAGGAAACTTACAATCATGGCAGAGGGTAAAGCAAACATGTCCTTCTTCACATGGCAGCAGGAAGAAGTACAGAGCAAAGGAAGTGAAACCCCTTTATAAAACCATCAGCTCTCATGAGAACTCACTCACTGTGATGAGAACAGCAGGGAGGTAAACTCCTCCATAATTCAATTACCTCCACCCAGTCCCTCCCATGACACATCAGGATTATGGGAACTACAATTCAAGAAGAGATTTGGGTGGGGACACAGCCAAACCATATTAGACTCCTTGGACTTCATCCTTATTTAATTCCTTATATGTTTAAAAGTATTTTGTTGATCACCTTGTCATATTTCTCTGCAACAAAAATACATTTTAAATAAGTTAAAATGTATTTTTTTCTGTATGTCCAGCCTCAGGAGACCAAGGAGACAGATGTAATCCAAACTGTTGTCAACAGGCAATTGTACAAATAAATTGTGTTTACTCACATAATGGAAGACCATGCAACACTGAAATATCAGTGAAATAGTGCTACATATATCAACATGGATAGATTTCAGATACATAATTTTAAAGAAAGAACTAAGTTGCGTGAAAAATATGTAAGACAGACATATACCTTTTGTAAAAAAAAATATGAAAATAAGAAATATATCACTGATAAACATCTATATAATAGAACTGTAACAAAAGGTAAAGGAATGATAAACCAAAATCAGAACAGTGATTACTTTACTCTTAGGGAAGGTGAAGGATGGGTTTAGAACAGATAAAAGGGGGCTGCAACAATATTTGCAACATTCTGCTGCTGACTTTTGGATGTTATTTTACTACTCTTTTGTGTTATTTCTATGCCTAGGATATTTTTTAATGTTTTTAAAGAGGAGATTAGTAGCTATAAAGGTTCAGACCAACCTGACCTAGAGAGCCCTCATCATAACACAGGTGATGTGCCTGGGATGTCATGTAGTCTTCGTGTCTGGGAACACTGACCTTGCTGCCTGAGCACTCAACATTGGGAGGGACAAAGAAGAAAGGAGACATGGTCCATACATTGAGATCAGTCTTTGCTAGAGATCCTCACATCTGAAGCTTAGAGTTTGTTATCTGGTAGAACTGAAACTTGTTCTATGAACTTTTTCATTTCCACATTTGATTGACATTATATTGGCTCTGTCAAAAGAAAAATCTCAGAAAAATTAAATTTAACAGAGTTTAATTGAGCAAAGAACAATTTGTGAATCAGGCCGCTTCCTCAGCCAGAGTAGGCTCAGAGAAACTCCAGCACAGCCACATAGTAGAAGAAGATATATGAACAGAAACAGGAAAGTGATGCACGGAAGTGGAAGTGAGGTATAGAAACAGTCGCTTTGGTTACAGCTTGCCGTTTGCATTATTTGAACACAGTTTGAACAGTTGGCCCCCTTTAATTGGCAAGTGGTGATTGGCACAGAGTAGGTTACAGTCTGTTTACACTTCCATCTAGGTTATAGTTCACTATGTACAGAGAAACGTTTAGGCTGAACTTAAAATACATAAGGAGGCAATTTTAGGCCAAACTTGATTCAACAGCTCTTTTAAGTTCTTGTTTGTCCACATGGGCACTCTCCTGACTACACTATCATTTCCCATTACACAAACTTTGATTCATTCCTTCATTTATTCATTTGATGTTTATTGACCTCCTAGTCCACACCAGATCCTGTAAAGAACACAGAGCAGGCTCTTCTCTTGAAGCCTACAGCTTATAGGAATTTTAGTATAAGAAATAAGGATTATTCAAAAGAAAGAGCAGAGGAAGGCAGGAAAAGAGTGGGGAGAAAATGAAGGCAAGCTTCCTGAGAACAGAAGGAAACACATGAACATGAATAATAAGGATTTTACTTCTTTATGCCCGAAGCCCATCTTGTTTTACACGCTTTTCTCTACCTAGTCCTTCGGCTTTGTTGGGTCCTCAGCATTTAAGACATTCTGATTTTCAGAGGCAGAAAGAAACAAAGAGAGAATCTAGTACCTGCCACTGGACTCTGGGGACCTTTTTATATGGGGACCTCTCCCCATTTGTGTTATTTTCCCCCAAGGGTCTCTTCTCTTTCAGATCTACCTTTTCACCTTTTTTGGGCCACGGAATACTGATGAAGCTTACGGACCCCTTTTCAGAATAATGTTGTAAATGCATAAAATAAAAATATAGGTGGTTACAAAGAAACTAATTAAATTAAAATGCAGTTCTATCCATTACCTCCCTGAGAGAGGACATACTAAGATAATAAAACAAAAAAGGGGAAAGCAAGACCTGTTCTTCAGAATGCTTCCACAAAAGATAATTGGCTAGGGTATAGTGATTTAACTGAAGACTAATGTATTTGCCTTGCCAGACAGAGGAATAAACTAACTAAGGAAAACTTGATTTACAAGTGAAGTGACTGATTGTCTGTTCCCTAATAAAGTGCTGTAATCAAAAATATTCAATGTTGTACTTCGACAGTGTTTCATTTATCAAATGTTTCCAGAATATCCAATCCATTTCTTAATTTCTGTTTACTCTTTCATCATCTCCCCCCATGCACCCTTGCCTTATTCCAATCTTTGATCTAAGCCTAAGATGTTGACAGAGGATTTAGCTTATCCTGCCTGGCTGCATAAGGTTCCGCCACCTCCCTATTAATGAAGCAAATAGTACTAGAAAGAGATCTAATGTAAGTATTGTCTATGTGAACAGTAACTGTGGCACTGGGAGCCTAGTAGAGTGCATGTCTAATCATTCATGGTAATTCATCCACTGGGCTTGATATGGGGGGGGAAATGCTTTTTGGCAAGCCAAGTCTTACACCCATTACAACTCAGCATCTTTACAGAAACTGATTGACAGAGGTCTATAAACATCCAGGTGACTAAATGTGGTGGTCCCTGTACAATCTCTTCATTTGGGAAACTCCCCAAACACCTCTTTAATAAAAGAGAAGGGTTTAAATATCTCCAGACCTGGGAGGCAGAAACACCTTGTTGTCTATTTTCTCTTCTCAGTAATTGCCCTTTTTTCCCAAAAAAACTTAATCAGTTATGTTTACCATTACAGTATAGTTTCAGACAAAATTATGATATTCCTTGTGCCATGATATCCTTTCTGATAATTGATATCAATTCACATAAATATTAAAATGCATTACCCTTACCCTTCCAAATAGAGACTCAATAATATTCTCTCTGTGTGTGTGTGTGTGTGTGTGTCCCTCTAATCTCTCTCTCTCACAGACACACACACATATTTACACACACACACACATTGTACCTTTACCCAGCACTTTCTCCCCCTTTGCATCTCGGAGTACAGAGAGGAATAAAAAATTAAAAATATTAGATATTGCCTTTTGACTTGACTGCTAACACAATAAAGCAGCATTGTAAACTGAATCATGGGAGTCTGCTGTTCTTATTGCTCTCTTTGCTGGTATTACTTCATGGATATTAGAACCCTTAGGGATACTGGAATATGAATAAAGATTTTTTTTAAATCAGCTGGGTTTTTTTCTTGGTTCTGTTTCTAAAAATAATGCAGTTTGCAAAAACAGAAGGTTTGGTTTATAACACAAACAAAATTGTTACATTCTGAATGGGTTGTAAGTACCTGATTCTTTGCCTTTTTACTCATCCCTGCAAAAAAAAAAAAATCTGCAAATCCATTTGCTAACCAGCTGTACCTCTGTGCGAAATAGATAACAACCTGTGCAAGCCAGGGTTTGCTGTGAATCGGTGCTGATAGGCCTGAATCTCATAGCTTTTTTTAAATGCTAATGACAAGAAACATTTCCGAAGCCAAAACGCTCTTGTAGATCTGTCTTCCTCTATTATGACTGATATTTGCTTGTAAGTACATAGAACACTTGTTCCCTGTCCCTTATCTGCGGTGCTGCAGCATGCTGACCTACATACCATTCAGCACAATATGATGCACAAACATCTTCTATATAATTTTTCATTTTCGACTTAAAAACAGTAGAGGCAAAATAGGATTGCTGCAAATCTAACAAAGAGATGGCATTATTTCCAAATAAAAATGTGCATTTTTCCAAAGAATTTATTTGTCTAGCAGCATGAAGTTCATACATAGCAATGCTGGGTAAAGGGTGTTGAATTGCAATTAGGAAGGAAGGACCCAGGGAGAGAAACAAAACCCATCTTTTCTATTACCCGAGAATAATTAAACTAACTTATTTCTCACCACAATTAAAAGTTCAGTTTTTGTGAACCTTGTTTTTGCAGTGTCATGAAATGAGGCAGATGTAATAATGCCAAAATCCGTGCAATAATAACAAAGGACTAAGGGTAGAAAGTGACACGAGTAGCTGCAGGGAGGGAAGAAATAATCTATTTTCACACCTGCTATTGTCAGAGCACTCCAAACCACGCCATTTATCTTTTTTAAATTTCTCGCTGCTATGGCTGCCACTTTGTAGGTCCTCTCCACCACTGATATGATACTTGGGTTTTCAGAAAAACTGTGAAGAGCTGCAGTTGAAACCTTTAGCTTGTGGTTATCTGATGACCTAGCCTTCTTAATGCTCTGGGAGACCATTGTAATTGCAAATACAGTTGAACCACGTAAAAAGGAGAACTGCATTTCTAGGGCGGGGCCACAAAGGAGACCCGCAGAGGTGCCAGCAAGGTCAAAGGGCAAATAGGGTGACTGGCCAAATTGAAAACCCCTCATTAACTTGGAACACAGCTGCAAGTCTCCACTTACACTGCCTTCCCTTTACCAACTGAAGAGGTGGCTTAGGAATGCACCTAGGTTTAATTTTTAATGATCAGCTGTCTTTGTTTTCCAAGTTTGATGTGTCTAAAACAATTGGAAAATCCCCAAGTAAGATAAAAATGGCTTGGGTTGTGGCCCAAATGACCTCTTTTCTTGCACTTTAAGTAACTTATTCTGTTCCCTAATTATTTTAAGGAAGTCTGAGTTAGAAAGCTTCAACACTTTGCCATCATTGTTGGGTGTTACCAAGTCGTAAGCATGAATCACATTTCTGAATCATTATTTTGTGGATCTCTAAAAGTAGAGCAACCCTTTATGACAAGTTAGCAATGATTTAAGTTTGAGCAGCTAGAAGCCTCCCTTTTAAAAACCCACATCAAAGATAAAATAAATTTCCACACTTTTTGCAATGTTACAGTTACTTTGCTTAATTGTTTGCACCAGCCAAATTTATCCATCAGCTGCCAGATCCCTGCTTATTTGTAGCAGTGTTAACCCAGCATTTTACCATTTTTATGTGATATGACAAACAAAGCACTCTGTAGAGGGCCTGGAGACCCAGGGTTCATTTTAGCTCTACCATGAACTAGCTGTGTGACTTTGAGCAAATCACTTGACCTCTCTGAGCCTGTTTATCTGGGGTTTGAAGTAGTTAGATGATAAGAACGCTTCTGGCTGTAAAATTCTATAATTGGCTTCCCATATCCTTTTCATTTGGGACCACTTATCTCACCACTGTTGGCTCATGTTAACTGCTAAATACCATAGAACAATTTTCTAAGTGCTTATTTCAGATGATACCAAAAGCTTTTGGAAAAACCTTATCTTTTGGCATTACCATAGATATGCTTAAGTGATAACCAGTTTCTACTTTACTATACATTGCTAATAGCAACAGTATACTCCCACATGAGTTCCATAGGTCTAACTTATTGATGGTCTATGCTAATGCAATTTCCAGAAAGTATGTTGTTATTAAATTTTCTGGAATTTCAACACAGCAAAACAACATGTAACTGCTTGATAAATTACTCTGAATAGATTTAGTAATTTGTGTAAGGGTGGCTCTCATTTATGTAAGAAGCCTAAATCCATTTAAAGTTAATTTCTAATTTTCTTATATTTATGTCATTCAGAAATATACTACTGGTCCAGGAGCAATCTTTCCAAAACCCAAGTGGACTATTAATTTTGTTTGGGTTAAAGCATAAAATTTTAACAGTGTACAGAATCCACAATTTGCCAATTACTCTTCACACGCCTTCTAAATACAGTCTATGCATTTTTTTCCTCCTAAGACTAAGATTTTGTGTTGCATCTCTGCTTTGTATCTTAAATATAATAGATGGTTTTATTAAGCCACAATTCCTACTAAATATCAAATTAACATTAAAATTTTCATGGACTTAGCAATCTGCATTTTATATTGCTTTCAATGATTTGGATGAAAACATAGTCAAAAATTCTGGGTCCCTGTCTTTGAGCATATATTTATAAAATACACCCAAATGAAGACTCTATTTCCTCATTGTCATCATTATTTAAAAATAAGCACCATGTTGTTGAATTCTGTCTGAGAGGATGCCAGGCACGCTAGGTAGAGCCATTTATAGTTATTATAGCTGCCCCATGAAAGATGAGAAGATGACAGTAAGATGAATTCATCCTCACAGAACATACAGATTATGAAATACAAGCATCAGGTAGAATTTCTATAAGGAATATAGGAAACTGGTAAATTTTAAATGCAATGCTCTGGTAACACCTTTAGGCTTTGGTGAACAGTTAATTATACACACACACCCCCCAACACACACACCCCAATGTACACTCAGCACAGCAATACAGGTAAGTGACCTGAAAATTACTCACAAACACACATTCATATCTCTGCTAAGGAATAATTTCTTAAAGAATTTTGAAAGTCAATAAATAAATTAGAAAGGAAATTAGATGACTTATTTTTACTTTGTTTTACCCAAATTTATTTATTTATTTACTTAACATTTATTGAACTCTTACTGTGTGCCAAACTGCATGTTTTCACTAAGTTCAATATAAATCATGAGAGAATAAAATATCCTCAAGGAAGAGATCACAGTGATTCCTAAGGTACTTTCATCATAAAATCTGCAAAACAGGCAAAATGGATAAGATATTGTTAATAAAATATTTTAAATCTGAGTTTTTAAAGCAAAGAAAAATTAAAGAGATACTACCCTGACAATTTTTTATACTACCACTGAAAATATTGCAGAATTTTATCCCAGGCTTTTTTTTTTTTTTTTTTTTTTTTTTGGTAGTAAACAGAATTTAGCTTTCCAGAACATTTAACTGTGAAGATGCAACTAATCTGGTAACTCTAGACTATCCGAAGGTAGATGATCTAAATCTCATCATACTTAATTCCCAACTGGTCATGAGTTAATGGAAAGGTAGCTAAAAGGAGCATGTTCCCTGCCCATCTGACAAAGGGTTAATATCCAGAATGTACAAAGAACTTAAGCAAATTTACAAGAAAAAATCAAACAACCTCATTAAAAAGTGGGTGAAGGATATGAACAGACACTTCTCAAAAGAAGACATTTATGCAGCCAACAGGCACATGAAAAAATGCTCATCATCACTGGCCATCAGAGAAATGCAAATCAAAATCACAATGAGATACCATCTCACACCAGTTAGAATGACCATCATTAAAAAGTCAAGAAACAACAGTTGCTGGAGAGGATGTGGAGAAATAGGAACACTTTTACACTGTTGGTGGGTCTAGCAACCATTATGAAAGACAGTGTGGTGATTCCTCAAGGATCTAGAACTAGAAATACCATTTGAACCATCCATCCCATTACTGGGTATATACCCAAAGGATTATAAATCACGCTGCTATGAAGACACATGCACACGTATGTTTATTGTGGCACTATTCACAATAGCAAAGACTTGGAATCAACCCAAATGTCCATCAGTGACAGACTGGATTAAGAAAATGTGGCACATATACACCATGGAATACTATGCAGCCATAGAAAAGGATGAGTTCATGTCCTTTGTAGGGACATGGATGAAGCTGGAAATTATCATTCTGAGCAAACTATCACAAGGACAGAAAACCAAACACCACATGTTCTCACTCATAGGTGGGAATTGAACAATGAGAACACTTGGACACAGGATGGGGAACATCACACACTGGGGCCTGTCGTGGGGTGGGGGGTGAGGGGAGGGATAGCATTAGGAGACATACCTAATGTAAATGACGAGTTGATGGGTGCAGCACACCAACATGGCACATGTATACATATGTAACAAACCTGCAAGTTGTGCACATGTACCCTAATAAATAAATAAATAAATAAATAAATAAATAAAAGAGCATGTTCCAAGAAAGGAATGTCAAAACAAGTGCTATCGGCACAGCCATTAAAGCTGCATTTTCACATCATTTCAATTTGGTGTCCTTGAGTCTGGAGCTATCATACTAGGTGATCTTAGAAACGCTCCCCCTCCCACAGGTGTACTCATGAAGCTTAACCTGAGTTAGTCTCACCTATAGCTAGAGTCACCATTTGCTCAGGACACCACAGTTTACTCCTGTTATCCCAGCATAATTACTGATAGCATCCATTTACAGTTTTTAAAAGACCCTGGTTAAGGATAATTACACAAGCCCCATATCCATAACACAATCTACGGGTCATACCCCAAGCCCTGCTTTAGAGCAAATTCTAGTCCTGACCCAGCACCAGAAATGCCCCAGTCAGCAAAGTTGCAAATTCCTGCTGGAATTATAATCTTTTGCCCCTATGCAATGGACATCGTTTTTTGAAGAAACAGGCTAGAGTCTACCATGTCTGATTCATGAATATGGCCTGTAGATATATAGTCTGCTAAACCATAGCTTTCCTCCACTTGTACCCATTGAATTTGTTAAAAATCCCCAGGATCCAGTTAAGCTCTTTTGGATTCTGCACAAAGTCTGACTCTGCTGCAAACTTCTTAAGAATAGAAAATGTATCCTATTCACCTTGTTATCTCCCAATGCCTTTAGCACTCACCCTTATTTGTAAGAACCACTCAATAAATGTTGATGAAATGCCTGGAACATTTAGTTAAAACACCTGGATGGTTGGCCTTTCTACCTAGCCATTTATCATCATGTAGATCCAAAGAAATCCAGAAAATAGACAAATGCCATGCCAGTGTATGTTAGTGGGGAAAAGTACACAGGTGCTCATAGAAAGAAGTAACAGCCACACTTAAACCATTGCTCCCCAACCCAGTAACTTCTCAATCTGTCTTCATGTTCTTTCCTAAGGCAACTAATTGGCCATTTCTGCAACCCGAATATTCAAGAGGTAGGAGCCAGTTCTTCCCCAAAAAAAACCATCAACGAAACAGTTGTTTCCACCTGGATCTCTTGGACAAATAAAGTCAGGTTTCAAGACAGAATTTTGCTAAAGAAACATTAATGATTAATGCTCCATCCTGCCTTAAATTGTACAGCATCTCAGGAAGTCTTGGCTCCCAGGGAAGGCTATCATGGTGAGTGAGAACAGTGAGGGATGCAATAGAAGATAATGGAAGAGTTTAAAATAATCTTTTGCTCATTCTGACTTTTTTTAAGTTGAAATTTGTTCACAAGTTATTAGCAAGAATTGCAGTATTTAAATAAACCTCATAAATTGTGCTGAAACATTCTGCCTCAGTTTTTACATTCTCCAGTTTTAATTTGTGATTTTTTTCAAATCACAACTTCAGCACATTTGTAATTTTTTCTCCAGCTCACCCAAGCAGACTAAATAAATGCTGTGACTATTCCTAATGGAATGATTTTTATGAGCCTACCACATGAGATGGAATCAAAACTGCCATATAATTTGGTGTTGTCTGGTAAGGAAAAGGTTTTCTACAACATCCATTCATCTTTGAAAAAAATGGATTTCAAGTTAGAAAGAAGGGATATAAAGAATCGGGCCCTGGAATCCAGACTCCACAGTAATAAACATGTTCTTTTGGAAGGTTTGTGTCTGGGAGCCTTCTCTTTTCATCGGCCAACATAAAAGTTGTTTCAGCAAGAAGTAGGGAACAAAGGAAGACTTTCATTTACAAAAGAAAGTTTAATGGCACAGTGTCTGTGAGGAACTTTTATTTATGCTGCACCTGGCATTATTTTTTAACTATCTGTGGAATGGAGTTGCCTGTGCCAACACGGACAAGAAAACAGTACGTTTGTATAACCAGCACATAAACTTTCATCATGTATGTAAGAACCCACAGCTCCCATCAGCTATGTCAATTTTTATTGGAGGACTCTAGCAGAGAGAAGGCACACTTGAATTATGTATGGAGTGGGGCTGCCTCCCAGTTTCTCCATGTGGAGGATGGTCACTAGGAGGTCGGGTCTGAGCCCTCTGCAGTGTGTGCCAGCTCACCACTCAGTTAACAAACCTCAGTGCTTGCCCATCTCAGGCCAAATATTTTTTGAAACAGCCTTGTAAACAGCAGATAGATAAAGTTGAGTTGAAGAAATCTTTTAATTCATGGCATAGTGCTCCCCTGTCATGGAAAGATTTTGGAGTTTTTAATTATAAAATCTTTAACTTCATTATCTTTCCTTTTTTTTTTTTTTTTTTAGTCACAGAAAATATGATCCAGGTATGTAGTTGTGTGTTGCTCTCCTAAAGAGTGCAAGTCCAGTTGTCAAGATGACCTCTTTCAGATAGAGGGAAACACACAGGATTGGGATTCCAGAAACCTAGGCTCCAGGACCAATTCAGCCATGCCCTGGCTGCTGTGTTTCTTTGGACATGTCACTTCATCTTCCTCTTCATCACAACGTCCTCCTCAACACAAGAATCTCGGCTGAGATCATCTCAAATTTCCATTCCAACTCTTAAAAAATGAGTCCACGATTCTCTAAGATAAGCCTAGCTTTACTGTCATGCACATTTTAGTTGAATGTGAAAAGTTTATTTCTGATTCATGTAAATGCTGATTATTAAGGAAAAGAAGGTTTTGAGCTACAAAACCTGCATCCTCTAACCATCAGCACCAGTAAATCTGCAGGCCCAGTATTTCTGCCATGCTCAGAAAGACCCAGATAGAACGCTAACTAGGTATCAAGACAAAGTCTGACAAAGACATCCAGTGGCAAGTTATATGCCAAATTTACTCTCAAAGAAAAGAAGAAAAAGAAGACTCTGTGTTTAATCCACACTACAGCTTCCTACAGTTCAAAATGGGGATTGGGATTAATCTCTAGCTAATTTTAAATTAAGAAAAACATAATCTTTTGAAACATATGAAATCTTAAGTAAGCATCATTTCTCGCTAGATATGCTATTACCACAAATAACACAGAATATAACTCCAATATTTGAGGTCCCAAATATTAAAAGTACAGGTTTTCCTTGTGATTTTCAAACTTTTAAAACCCAGCTTAATCTCTCATGCTGACAAGTCTATAATTTTATAAATGGAAATTATAATTTTGCCCCTCTTTCCTAAAATCCTAATCTCTCTCCCCTTCTACCCACTCTCCACTTCACCAGGGAACAACTGCCGATTGCCTGGCTTTCCAATTGCCGCAGCCCCAACCAGGTCAGCCAAGAGCAAAACTGAATATGCCACCGAACACTGAATTGCAGGAGTGTCCATAAAAGCTTGTTGCATAGGGCAGTGAAGGAACAGTTTCCAATTCAAAAAAAAAAAAACTTCTCTTAAAGGGGCCTCTTGCAAGAAAGCTGCACACATCCACTTTTGGGTCATGCGTTCATTCACTCCCTCAGCTGCCAGTAGTCATTCACTCCAAACGGAGCTCAAGCATTTCCTGGGTAGGTAGGCCACAGTCTGAGCGTGTCAAAGCTTTTCTTTGTCCCTGGAGCTGTTAGCTACGTTCCGAGTTTCCATGCACCACATACTTAGTTGAAGCTGTGTGGGGGCGGGACCAAAAAAAGAAGTCCACAGATGTATAGTTAGCTTTTATGTCCTGTAGGGATACCCTTGAAACATGTTTAAAAATGTCAGTCAAGACATCTGGTCAGCTGTCCTAATCCATATTGGGGTTTTTAGGCTACTGTTATGCCCCAATATGCTTTGAACATTGCCAATATGCTTTCTCTGCAGAAGCAGCAGTATGTCCCCTTTGGTTTCTCAGTTCATCCCCAGCACTGGTGTTTATAGTGTCACGTACCGAGCAAAATGAAAAACCACATACTGTATCTCGTGTGTCTGGCTAATGAAACGGGTCGGACAAACCTTGTGCAATCAGGGACCGGGGCCGATTGGCTTAGGTCAGGTCCATCTTGCAGACTGCAAAAGAATCAGCTGTCGCCAGTGCCATGCGGCAGATGGACAGTTTGCATCGATTTCCAGGCAGGCGCCAAACCCTTTAGAAGCTTTGGCAGCCCAAGCACCATCAGACAGCAGCCTTTGATGTCGTGCAGATGGCTGTGGCAGCCATCTTGCCTTCGCATCCTGAGAGGCCCAAGTCTTACTTTCAGGCAGCGTTCACTCTGGCCTACCCCGACGGTCAGTCAGAGAGATGCGGCCCTGATCTAAGAGGCACTTGCCACTAGCCAGAACCTTCCGCCAGCTTCTACTTCTACATGCATAGCGGCTAAAATGTTCTTTCTGTAAAAAAAAAAAAAAAGGAAAACACCACACACACACACACACACACACACACACACACACACACGCACACACCTGGTCTGATTCCTCCTGACTCAGATTTCTGGAGGTAAATATGCCTCTTGACCTCTTCCCAGATCACTACTACTCCAACCCCTAGAGGGTAACTGTTTTTCTTCCCTGGTAAGTGAAAGCTTGTCAAAACCTTTCACCACATCGACTTCCGCGTAGATGACAGGGGCACCTAGATCCCTTTACACCCAAACAAAAGCACAAAGAGAAGAGGTAAGTAGTGCCTGTTTTCTCCTTCCCCGGTCACAAGTTTCGCCCCCAGACAGTCTTAGGCTCCCTTTTACCCTGGCATTGCCACCCAAGTGGCAGCAATCGGCTAATTTCAGAATATTCAGAATTGCAAATTGGAAGATTTTAAATTTGGTGTCCATTTTAAGACTCCCTCAGAGGTCTGCTTCATCTGGTTCTGACTTGTCCTAAGCCCTAAAGCAGAACAAAGCATTGTCTTCATGGTGGTCAGACTAATCTTGTGCCATGAATAGCCCAGAGTAATCTGTGGAAAAGCTGAGCCTGGAGGTCTTCCAAACAGAGCCCTCGCACATTTGGTAGGAGCAGTTAGGAATTCTGACTGGCACTATTAGTCAGAAGTCATGTCACTGCACCGTAGAAGCAACAGTGCATCTCTCCTGCCCATAAGCTCAACACAGAAATTTCTACTTCCCTCCACCCACTTGGTAGAGCGGGGCAGGCAGAAAGAAGTTTAGAGCAAATGGCTGAAAAAAATTAAAAACAAATTCAGTGAAAATAAATTCAATAATGTGTGATTTCCAGCCACTCAAAAGTAATAGAAATATTTGGTAAAAATATATAGATATAAATTGCCAATTAATGCAAACTGGTTAAAGCCAGTAAATGGAAAAAAATAAAAAGTTAATTAGAGCTTTTTGAAGCTTTGTTATATATACATCATTTGCAGGTGCTATAAAAGTGAAAAATAACCATTATAATTACCAGTATTCAAAGATTCATATTTTTCTCATGTAATTTATTTAGGATTATCAGTTTCCTTGTAGTTATACAAAAGGCCTGTCAAGGTGTTTCCCACGTGTTTGGCTCGCATGTGTTCCAAAAACAAGCCAAAATGCTGTTGTATTTCACCCAGTACATGGAAGCTACTCTGAGGGAAAAAAAATAGGCCAAGTTTTACCTGGATCTCTATCTTGGTTAAATTATCTTACATGTATTTCAATTTTTTTTCTTGTTCTTTCTGTCTTTATCTTTTACTCTTTCTTTGTTAAAATACATCTGTGTTTGTTGACTGCCCCAGATTATATCTAAGTGAGGAGTGGGTGTACTAGCACCTGGTATAGTATATGTAGCTTAACAATACGTATCATTACATTATTTACAGCTCATTTTATGTTATTCAATAGTAAACTGCAAATTAACCCTCCAAAAACCAGTCAGAGAAAATGCTCCGTTAGTCTATCCAATGAAAGCTTTTGTTCCCCAGCAGAATTGTTAAGAGTACATCTATAACTGTATTCATAAATACAGAAGTGTGTTCATTACAGCAGGGATGCCCACCAGAGCCAGCTAATTCCTCTCTCAGGAAATCTGTTTCATAATGATATTCCTTACTACACCACACTTGTACTTATGCTGATAGCACAGGTTATAAAAGGGACTTAGGATAGGAGTCAATTAATGTACTGGCTCCTTAACCTCCTTTATTAGAGTACATTAGGCACCAAAGGGACTCAGTGTTATGCTGCTGGCCATAGAAACACCCAAGCGATAACATTTCATGCCATCTCAGCCTTGTCTTCAGTTCACAGGCATATACATCATGATCTGACCTCATTAGGCACTGATTCAGCTGCAAGACTGGTGGAAGTAGGTGCCAAGAAAGTATCTTTCTCACACCTGGGAAAAGAAATGGCTGTCACCAAATTTGACCTCAGGGTCCATGGTACTTTTCACTGTGAGTGTCTAATAAGCTGGATCTTCTAAATCAAGTTCTACTAACTTTTGTCTACATTTGGGAGAACTGAAGCTCAGAGAGGCAAAACAACTAGCCTAAAGTCGCTCAGCTTGTTAAGAGCAGAACTGAAACTGGAGAATTCGGAGTTCCTGATTCCTAGAAGGGAGCTCCCACTCCATCTCCTGATGCTTTTTCAATACGAAAAGCAATCATTAATAAGCAATTACTAAAGACTCAACTCAGGGAAGGGAAAGTAATAGAAGTATAAATATAAATAAGTTTTAAAAGATAGGATTTTAAACTGGGTTGTGGGAAAGAAAATACAAGTTTTAAATATTTGGTTTCCCTTTTTCTCCTCAAATTTGCATTAATAGGGAAATAAATGTATGTGTTGGACCAAAACTGAATGCATTTTTAATAATGTGGAGTTTTCTAAAAGAAGCAGTCAGTATAATGTGAGGTGAGAAAGAATCCTATGTTACAACGCTACCCAAATACTACTGCTAACCTTTAAAGAACCCAACAATGTCTCGTTGCTGAATTAATCAGTCTCAAGATTATCAGCAATTTAGCTACATTTTGTTGGTAATTAGCTTGATAAATTAAGATCTGCAATAGAAAACATGACATCTTATTGTTCCCGAGGTTTTATGGTATTTTTCTAAAAACAGCAGCTTTCTTTTAAAACATTCATTTCTATTGCAAGGAGACAAACAACAAAACCCAAAGTTTACCAAGTCTGGCTCCAGACAACAACAGTCTGCCCCAGATCCACTGGGCAAAATATCAAAGATTAGCCATTCATAATGCAAACTTCAAACGTGTGGTTTAAAATAATGTTCACATCTTAGGACTGTGGGCAGTGGCTTCTAGATAGTAAGAAACTATGAGTTCACTTCCTTAATGTTCTCTTTTCTACAATCATGGAACAATGAACTGGCGAAGAAATAGTTTGAGAAACGGTGGAACATGGAGAGATGTTTTCATGTTTATCTGAGTGGCTCCCTGTGTATTAAGAGTGCAAAACTGGCAAATTAGAAGCTGGGCTCTTTTTCATCAAAACTGTCCACAAACAAGACGATTTCTTGGGGCTAATTTCCATTCAGGGGATAGCGAGAGTTATTTTAAACGACCAAAGCCATTTCAGAAGGGTAAGAGCATGTCAACATGTCCACCGGGTCAGAACTGTTCGCTCTCAAAGACTTGAAACGCTCCAGAAGCACTGGTGATACAATTCCCTCCCTTTCACAATGAATGGAAATGAGAAAAGGTATCTTCCTCTGAAACATGCTAAAAATATAGCAATTACCCGATACAGATGTGGTGTTATAAACTCCTATTCCAAAGCATTCTGTTTCAGCCATGATTTCCATTGCAGAAAACTGTACTAATAGAAACATCCCTATTAATCCGAATTTGAGATATTTCATACAATGTATATTACCTTTCTGCTGCCTGCAACCTTCTGCCAGGTTTTTTTTTTTCTCTTTAGGAGGTGCTTTGAGGGGACCATACCATGAGAACAATACACAGCTGCTGCTGTATAGAGATATCTAATTGTCAATATTGTGGAAATTCTACAGCTTATTACGTGCATTCAGTCTAATTCTGGGCAAATTGCCAGTCACTTCAGGGACAATCAAGTGAGCCACATTACACGTGGTACAGCATCACAGCTTTAAGATACCCGGCTGTTTTGCCTCTGGCCAGAGAATGTTTGTACCAGTGCTACCGAGTGAAGGGGGGTAACTACAAATAAAATAAAATTTGTATTTTTTCAAGTGGGCTGCATTTCAAGCCCAGATGTTAGTAATGAAAGATTCAATTTAAGGATTTAAATTACAAATAAATAAAGTATGAAACAGATGTGATTTTTAAGGAAGTTCAAATTATCCAGGAAGAAAAATATCTCTGTGCATGACAAAGTAATAGGGATTGTCTTGAAGAGTCTGTTGAAAACAATCTGCTAAGCGCAATTCACCCTTAGGACAGGATTGGTTTGGAATGGGAAGGACTGGTGGAGCTTGTCATTAAACAAAAATTGTGTTTAATAAAACTTTATAACCGTGATTAATCCTATGAGGCCCTAAAGGAGTTTGCAGTTTCTGATAAACACATTTTCCTTGTTTGCAATGGTAATGATATTTTGAAGTGAATGGAATAAGAACAAAAAATTCTAAGGGTAGAAAAATGTGGGTTTGGCAGGTACCACCTAGGCAGAAATTACAGGGACATGTAAGAAACAAGGGCCACCCATTAGGAAACTGCTTTGATGTGTATGTGACACATATACCTAAAGATGGGTGTAAATATTACTAAGAAACAAAGGTATTGAGCAGACGGTAATGGAGTACATCTTTATACAGACAAGCTAATAAGGCTTTTTTAAATTCTAAGCTGATCATTAGGTTTGCCTATCAAAAGGGTGACAGTGATGTGAGACACAAGGTCTCATATCTGGAGACTGTTCTATAAAACCAAAATCAGAAAGGACCATCCAGAGCTTCTCTGTCTAGTACAGTAGCCACTAGCCACATGTGGCAATTTATATTTAAATTTTTATTAATTAAAATTAAATAAAATGCAATATTCCACTTTCTATCATGTTAGCTACATTTTAAGTACTTAATAGCCACATGTGGCTAGTGGCTACCATATTGGATAGCACAGATAAAGAAGAGTTCCATCACTGCAGAAAATTCTATTGGAGCAATGGAGTAAGATTAGATTTGGACATTAATTTGGATTTAAGAGTTCAATTCTTAGTTCTCTTTTTTTCTAGCCTTGGGGTCTTGTGCCATTTGGTTGTCCTTCATGATCCTGAATCTCAAGCACACCAGTGTGCTCAAGCATACCCTGATACTCAAACAAGGCTGACGAAGATAGTGATTACAATAAACTGCCCGAGCCCCAAGGAAAAACCAAGCCACAAGCCCTGGTCTGCTGACCTGATCTCTCGCTACCTGACAGTTATCTCCAACAAGTGACAGAGAACAACCACCACCAGAATCTCATTCTCAATGCATCCGCATCTTAAGAGTGCTGTAGCACCGACAACCAAACCTTTGGTAATCAAAAGGCTACAAAACTAAAGCATTTTGTGGGGAATGTGGAAGTGGAGATTACAAACTGCAAAACAATAGGGCTTTAATGAGAAAGCCAGTTTGAGGGAAAAAAGCGTTAATCCTTTGACATATAAGCTCTAACAATTGCGTAGTGCGTGGTGGTAGGGGGAATCTTATCTCCTGGGCATCTCCCCTAGCACCAACTTAGCATCCTCAGAGTGCCAGCTCGCACACAAACCCACCCTGGAAGCACAGCACAGCTTCTTTGTGCACAGGGCATCCTCCCTGTGCCACATGAACTTTTTCTGACTCCTTGGAACTGCCAGCAGCCATTTCACTTGGATTCTGGCTGTGACAAAAGCAGCACTGCCTTTCTGGCATCAGATGGAAAATGTAATTTTGCAGAAACTTGAAAGTCGAAACCTTTCAAAAGTCAAGATCCTTCAATATATGCCAGAGTAATTTTCGAAAAACTTTTATAAGGTCTTCCAATTCCAAGAGCACTTTCAAAATGTTTACATTTTTCTCTTATAGTAAAATAGATGCCTTTCTGTCATCTCTCACACAGACTTCACCGCATTCTCTGTTTGTTGAAGGATTTTTGTTTCACAAGTCACACATATTTCTCTATCAAATATATTAAAGTAATCCACGTACTGAAAGAATCCTAGGATATTGGAGCTAAATGGGACTCTAGAGATGGTCTAGCCCATGGTCCACAAACAACCAGGGCATTCATGAAAGGGCTGCAGCAAACACAAGAATTTTCTATAGTATATAAAATTGTGTATGGAAATTTTTGTGAGAAGAGGATCCATAGCTATTATGAAATCATCAAAGGCCAAAGAAAGATAAGAACCATTGATCTAGCCTATTCTAAATAAGAAAACTGAGGCTTAGAGAAATGAAGTGACCTTCTGAAAAGTCATACCAATTACTTTGTAATTCACGTCAGACTAAAAAGTCTTGTCTAGATTCATAATCCACTGCCATTTCCACTAAAACAATTGCCTATTATTTCTTGTTGCCTATAGGTAATTCACATGCCAAACTGAATTTAAAATTCCTGGATTTATTGTAAGGCAGAAAAGCCAAAAAACAAATCACAAATGAAAATTTTGGATTTCAAGGAAATGTTCAATTGTAGGTGTGTTGTGTTCTGTGTTACTACTACACAAACTCAATTAGTTACCTACATTGAGGGAAATTTGGGGAATTCAATGTTGCTTAGGAAAGCTTAGCTTTTTGCCTTTTTACAAATTTTAGAACTATTTTAGAAAGATTACCCACCACTAATTATTTCCTAGAGACATAATATGTTTTTTAAAAATAAATTCACTTACCGGGTTCTGCTGTATACATTAAATTTTGGATGTAGATAAGCACATGGATTATCAGGAAATGCATGTGTGTTAAGATTACTTGCTTACCAGAAATGTTTAAGAGGTTAAGGGGGAAAAGTATTTGTTTTTTAATTGAAGTTTTTAAGACATTTGATGTGCATTTATTTCTTCTGCACCATGCTGATTAAGGGTTCAGGTTCAAAACAGAGGAATGTGGACTTAATCTTGGCCCCACCCCTTACAATCACACAAACCCTGTGACTTTGCACAAATTACTTAATTTCTCCAAACCGCATCTTTCTCATCTGTGCAGTGGAGATAAAAATAAGAGTGAGGGGGGGCGGAGCAAGATGGCCGAATAGGAGCAGCTCCAGTCTCCAACTCCCAGCGCGAGCGACACAGAAGACCGGTGATTTCTGCATTTTCAACTGAGGTACTGGATTCATCTCACTGGGGAGTGCCGGACGATCGGTGCTGGTCAGCTGCTGCAGCCCGACCAGCGAGAGCTGAAGCAGGGCGAGGCATTGCCTCACCTGGGAAGCACAAGGGGGAAGGGAGTCCCTTTTCCTAGCCAGAGGAACTGAGACACACAACACCTGGAAAATCGGGTAACTCCCACCCCAATACTGCGCTTTAAGCAAACAGGCACACCAGGAGATCATATCCCACACCTGGCCGGGAGGGTCCCACACCCACGGAGCCTCCCTCATTGCTAGCAGCAGTCTGTGATCTACCGGCAAGGCAGCAGCGAGGCTGGGGGAAGGGCGCCCGCCATTGCTGAGGCTTAAGTAGGTAAACAAAGCTGCTGGGAAGCTCGAACTGGGTGGAGCTCACAGCAGCTCAAGGAAACCTGCCTGTCTCTGTAGACTCCACCTCTGGGGACAGGGCACAGTAAACTAAACAAACGCAGCAGACACCTCTGCAGACCCAAACGACTCTGTCTGACAGCTTTGAAGAGAGCAGTGGATCTCCCAACACGGAGGTTGAGATCTGAGAAGGGACAGACTCCCTGCTCAAGTGGGTCCCTGACCCCTGAGTAGCCTAACTGGGAGACATCCCCCACTAGGGGCAGTCTGACACCCCACACCTCACAGGGAGGAGTACACCCCTGAGAGGAAGCTTCCAAAGCAAGAATCAGACAGGTACACTCGCTGTTCAGAAATATTCTATCTTCTGCAGCCTCTGCTGCTGATACCCAGGCAAACAGGGTCTGGAGTGGACCTCAAGCAATCTCCAACAGACCTACAGCTGAGGGTCCTGACTGTTAGGAGGAAAACTATCAAACAGGAAGGACACCTACACCAAAACCCCATCAGTACATCACCATCATCAAAGACCAGAGGCAGATAAAACCACAAAGATGGGGAAAAAGCAGGGCAGAAAAGCTGGAAATTCAAAAAATAAGAGCGCATCTCCCCCGGCAAAGGAGCGCAGCTCATCGCCAGCAACGGATCAAAGCTGGACAGAGAATGACTTTGACGAGATGAGAGAAGAAGGCTTCAGTCCATCAAATTTCTCAGAGCTAAAGGAGGAATTACCTACCCAGTGCAAAGAAACTAAAAATCTTGAAAAAAAAGTGGAAGAATTGATGACTAGAGTAATTAATGCAGAGAAGGTCCTAAACAAAATGAAAGAGATGAAAACCATGACACGAGAAATACGTGACAAATGCACAAGCTTCAGTAACCGACTCGATCAACTGGAAGAAAGAGTATCAGCGATTGAGGATCAAATGAATGAAATGAAGCGAGAAGAGAAACCAAAAGAAAAAAGAAGAAAAAGAAATGAACAAAGCCTGCAAGAAGTATGGGATTATGTAAAAAGACCAAATCTACGTCTGATTGGGGTGCCTGAAAGTGAGGGGGAAAATGGAACCAAGTTGGAAAACACTCTTCAGGATATCATCCAGGAGAACTTCCCCAACCTAGTAGGGCAGGCCAACATTCAAATCCAGGAAATACAGAGAACGCCACAAAGATACTCCTCGAAAAGAGCAACTCCAAGACACATAATTGCCAGATTCACCAAAGTTGAAATGAAGGAAAAAATCTTAAGGGCAGCCAGAGAGAAAGGTCGGGTTACCCACAAAGGGAAGCCTATCAGACTAACAGCAGATCTTTCAGCAGAAACTCTATAAGCCAGAAGAGAGTGGGGGCCAATATTCAACATTCTTAAAGAAAAGAATTTTAAACCCAGAATTTCATATCCAGCCAAACTAAGTTTCATAAGTGAAGGAGAAATAAAATCCTTTACAGATAAGGAAATGCTTAGAGATTTTGTCACCACTAGGCCTGCCTTACAAGAGACCCTGAAGGAAGCACTAAACATGGAAAGGAACAACCGGTACCAGCCATTGCAAAAACATGCCAAAATGTAAAGACCATTGAGGCTAGGAAGAAACTGCATCAACTAACGAGCAAAATAACCAGTTAATATCATAATGGCAGGATCAAGTTCACACATAACAATATTAACCTTAAATGTAAATGGACTAAATGCTCCAATTAAAAGACACAGACTGGCAAACTGGATAAAGAGTCAAGACCCATCAGTCTGCTGTATTCAGGAGACCCATCTCACACGCAGAGACATACATAGGCTCAAAATAAAGGGATGGAGGAAGATTTACCAAGCAAATGGAGAACAAAAAAAAAGCAGGGGTTGCAATACTAGTCTCTGATAAAACAGACTTTAAACCATCAAAGATCAAAAGAGACAAAGAAGGCCATTACATAATGGTAGAGGGATCAATTCAACAGGAAGAGCTAACTATCCTAAATATATATGCACCCAATACAGGAGCACCCAGATTCATAAAGCAAGTCCTTAGAGACTTACAAAGAGACTTAGACTCCCATACAATAATAATGAGAGACTTCAACACTCCACTGTCAACATTAGACAGATCAACGAGACAGAAAGTTAACAAGGATATCCAGGAATTGAACTCATCTCTGCAGCAAGCAGACCTAATAGACATCTATAGAACTCTCCACCCCAAATCAACAGAATATACATTCTTCTCAGCACCACATCATACTTACTCCAAAATTGACCACGTAATTGGAAGTAAAGCACTCCTCAGCAAATGTACAAGAACAGAAATTATAACAAACTGTCTCTCAGACCACAGTGCAATCAAACTAGAACTCAGGACTAAGAAACTCAATCAAAACCGCTCAACTACATGGAAACTGAACAACCTGCTCCTGAATGACTACTGGGTACATAACGAAATGAAGGCAGAAATAAAGATGTTCTTTGAAACCAATGAGAACAAAGATACAACATACCAGAATCTCTGGGACACATTTAAAGCAGTGTGTAGAGGGAAATTTATAGCACTAAATGCCCACAAGAGAAAGCAGGAAAGATCTAAAATTGACACTCTAACATCGCAATTAAAAGAACTAGAGAAGCAAGAGCAAACACATTCGAAAGTTAGCAGAAGGCAAGAAATAACTAAGATCAGAGCAGAACTGAAGGAGATAGAGACACAAAAAATCCTCCAAAAAATCAATGAATCCAGGAGTTGGTTTTTTGAAAAGATCAACAAAATTGACAGACCACTAGCCAGACTAATAAAGAAGAAAAGAGAGAAGAATCAAATCGACGCAATTAAAAATGATAAAGGGGATATCACCACCGACCCCACAGAAATACAAACTACCATCAGAGAATACTATACACAAATAAACTGGAAAATCTAGAAGAAATGGATAATTTCCTGGACACTTACACTCTTCCAAGACTAAACCAGAAAGAAGTTGAATCCCTGAATAGACCAATAGCAGGCTCTGAAATTGAGGCAATAATTAATAGCCTACCAACCAAAAAAAGTCCAGGACCAGATGGATTCACAGCTGAATTCTACCAGAGGTACAAGGAGGAGTTGGTACCATTCCTTCTGAAACTATTCCAATCAATAGAAAAAGAGGGAATCCTCCCTAACTCATTTTATGAGGCCAACATCATCCTGATACCAAAGCCTGGCAGAGACACAACAAAAAAAGAGAATTTTAGACCAATATCCCTGATGAACATCGATGCAAAAATCCTCAATAAAATACTGGCAAACCGGATTCAGCAACACATCAAAAAGCTTATCCACCATGATCAAGTGGGCTTCATCCCTGGGATGCAAGGCTGGTTCAACATTCGCAAATCAATAAACATAATCCAGCATATAAACAGAACCAAAGACAAGAACCACATGATTATCTCAACGGATGCAGAAAAGGCTTTTGACAAAATTCAACAGCCCTTCATGCTAAAAACGCTCAATAAATTCGGTATTGATGGAACGTACCTCAAAATAATAAGAGCTATTTATGACAAACCCACAGCCAATATCATACTGAATGGGCAAAAACTGGAAAAATTCCCTTTGAAAACTGGCACAAGACAGGGATGCCCTCTCTCACCACTCCTATTCAACATACTGTTGGAAGTTCTGGCTAGGGCAATCAGGCAAGAGAAAGAAATCAAGGGTATTCAGTTAGGAAAAGAAGAAGTCAAATTGTCCCTGTTTGCAGATGACATGATTGTATATTTAGAAAACCCCATTGTCTCAGCCCAAAATCTCCTTAAGCTGATAAGCAACTTCAGCAAAGTCTCAGGATACAAAATTAATGTGCAAAAATCACAAGCATTCTTATACACCAGTAACAGACAAACAGAGAGCTAAATAATGAATGAACTTCCATTCACAATTGCTTCAAAGAGAATCAAATACCTAGGAATCCAACTTACAAGGGATGTAAAGGACCTCTTCAAGGAGAACTACAAACCACTGCTCAGTGAAATAAAAGAGGACACAAACAAATGGAAGAACATACCATGCTTATGGATAGGAAGAATCAATATCGTGAAAATGGCCATACTGCCCAAGGTTATTTATAGATTCAATGCCATCCCCATCAAGCTACCAACGAGTTTCTTCACAGAATTGGAAAAACTGCTTTAAAGTTCATATGGAACCAAAAAAGAGCCCGCATCTCCAAGACAATCCTAAGTCAAAAGAACAAAGCTGGAGGCATCACGCTACCTGACTTCAAACTATACTACAAGGCTACAGTAACCAAAACAGCATGGTACTGGTACCAAAACAGAGATATAGACCAATGGAACAGAACAGAGTCCTCAGAAATAATACCACACATCTACAGCCATTTGATCTTTGACAAACCTGAGAGAAACAAGAAATGGGGAAAGGATTCCCTATTTAATAAATGGTGCTGGGAAAATTGGCTAGCCATAAGTAGAAAGCTGAAACTGGATCCTTTCCTTACTCCTTATAAGAAAATTAATTCAAGATGTATTAGAGACTTAAATGTTAGACCTAATACCATAAAAATCCTAGAGGAAAACCTAGGTAGTACCATTCAGGACATAGGCATGGGCAAAGACTTCATGTCTAAAACACCAAAAGCAACGGCAGCAAAAGCCAAAATTGACAAATGGGATCTCATTAAACTAAAGAGCTTCTGCACAGCAAAAGAAACTACCATCAGAGTGAACAGGCAACCTACAGAATGGGAGAAAATTTTTGCAATCTACTCATCTGTCAAAGGGCTAATATCCAGAACCTACAAAGAACTCAAACAAATTTACAAGAAAAAAACAAACAACCCCATCAAAAAGTGGGCAAAGGATATGAACAGACATTTCTCAAAAGAAGACATTCATACAGCCAACAGACACATGAAAAAATGCTCATCATCACTGGCCATCAGAGAAATGCAAATCAAAACCACAATGAGATACCATCTCACACCAGTTAGAATGGCCATCATTAAAAAGTCAGGAAACAACAGGTGCTGGAGAGGATGTGGAGAAATAGGAACACTTTTACACTGTTGGTGGGATTGTAAACTAGTTCAACCATTATGGAAAACAGTATGGCGATTCCTCAAGGATCTAGAACTAGATGTACCATATGACCCAGCCATCCCATTACTGGGTATATACCCAAAGGATTATAAATTATGCTGCTATAAAGACATATGCACACGTATGTTTATTGCGGCACTATTCACAATAGCAAAGACTTGGAATCAACCCAAATGTCCATCAGTGACAGATTGGATTAAGAAAATGTGGCACATATACACCATGGAATACTATGCAGCCATAAAAAAGGATGAGTTTGAGTCCTTTGTAGGGACTTGGATGCAGCTGGAATCCATCATTCTTAGCAAACTATCACAAGAACAGAAAACCAAACACCGCATGTTCTCACTCATAGGTGGGAACTGAACAATGAGATCACTCGGACTCAGGAAGGGGAACATCACACACGGGGGCCTATCATGGGGAGGGGGGAGGGGGGAGGGGGGAGGGATTGCATTGGGAGTTATACCTGATGTAAATGACGAGTTGATGGGTGCAGCACAGCAACATGGCACAAGTATACATATGTAACAAACCTGCACGTTATGCACATGTACCCTACAACTTAAAGTATAATAATAATAAATAAATTTAAAAAAAAATAAAAAATAAGAGTGACATGATAAAATTGTTTTAAAACAGTAAGTTCAAGGGCTTTGAAAAGTGTTTGGCACAGAGAAAGGGCTCAGTAAGGGTTAGTTCATAATTACAACAAATTTTAGATGTCAAACATCAGACATTTAAAAATATGTAAAAAGACCAGTAAATCCGTCATAGTGGGTTGAATGGTGCCCCCCACCAAATAATACATCCACATTCAACTCCCAGAACCTGTGAATTTGACCCTATTTGTAAAAATGGTCTTTGTGATGTTATTAAATTAAGGATCTTTTTTTTTTTTTTTTTTTTTTTTTTGAGACGGAGTCTCGCTCTGCCGCCCAGGCTGGAGTGCAGTGGCCGGATCTCAGCTCACTGCAAGCTCCGCCTCCCGGGTTCACGCCATTCTCCTGCCTCAGCCTCCCGAGTAGCTGGGACTACAGGCGCCGCCACCTCGCCCGGCTAGTTTTTTGTATTTTTTAAAGTAGAGACGGGGTTTCACCGTGTCAGCCAGGATGGTCTCGATCTCCTCACCTCGTGATCCGCCCGTCTCGGCCTCCCAAAGTGCTGGGATTACAGGCTTGAGCCACCGCGCCCGGCCTAAATTAAGGATCTTAAAATGAGACTATCTTGGATTATCTGGATAGGTGCTAAATCTAATAAGGGTCATTATAATATGACACGCAGAGGAGAGGCACATGGCAGAAGAGGAGAAGGCTATGTGAAGATAGAGGCAAAGTTTGAAGTGATGCTGCCACAAGCCAAGGAACACCAGGAGCCACCAGAAGCTGGAAGAGGCAAAGAAGGAATCTTCCCTAGAACCTTCAGGGAAGTGTGGGCCTGACAACACCTTGATTTTGGACTTCTGGCCTTTGGTACTGTCAAAGAATAAATCCTTTTGTTTTAAGTCACCAAGTTTGTGGTAATTTGTTAAAGCAGCCACAGGAAACAAATTAATCCATTATGCCTTCTGTGAAATTATATGCATTATTGATACACACATAATCTACCACAGTATAAAATTGGGATTATTTTTAAGCGAATCTCACAAATAATAACATATTTGATTTATATTTAACAAAACTAGCAAAACGTTCACCAAGGGACCTCGCTCGCCTTGGAGGTTTCCTTCACTTTTAGGTCTACCTTTCCCTGCGGCTGCACCACAGCTGACACAGTACACAGAAAGTATGGGGTCATTTCAGAAACTCACCCTCTTCTCCACTCCCCTGGTTTCTGTTATCTTGTTCTTCCTCAGTGACAACAGACTTACACGAAGTGTGTCAGTCACTTGGTTTCATAAGGAAGAGGGGAACAAGCAGCAGTCAGACCCAGGGATGAACTCATCAACCAAATTCAAGAGCAAGCTAAGGAAAGGAAGGCCCAACAAAGGCACATGGTGATTAACTCCTGCAGATGGAATTGTTCTTCTGCCTATTTTGATGTTTCAGAATAGTAAGAGTGGTGCTCAGAAGAAGAAAAAGAAATGTAAGCAATTCTATTTCACTCTATTGCAAGTAGGTTAAATAATAATCTAAGAATGTTTACTGCCTATAAAATGGCATTGCCCAAACAGTACTCAGAAATGCCACCCCAATATCCTCTTCAACTGTCCTTCAACTAAGGTAAAAATTAAAAAAAAAATTTAAAAATGAACATTTCCTTTCAGACATGTATGCTGAGGTAAAGACTTTTCAGTGAAAATGGTCAAACCTGTTTTGTCACCTGCCCTAATGGCAATGTGATCAAATGCACGGCCAATCAGATCATGCTGGTGTTTGGCTCCTCAGATGCCTTTGATAGAGTCTGTGTCCCTGCCCCCAGCTTCTGTCTTCTTCAGTCCCAGGTTGCCAGTTACAACTGTAACCATCTCCAGGGGAGTACTACCCTTCCGAATCCAGAGCAGCTTCACTTCTCATGCTAAAGCTGGAAGCTCCTGGGAGTCTACAAGAGCTCCTCCCACTACCCTCACCTCCCACCCACCCAATAGTCAGCAGCCAGTCACTTGCCCCATGTCACAGAACATCATTCAGTTCAGGCCTATATTAGTCATGCTGAATGTCACATGACCACAGAGCAGTGTTCCTGCACCTGCACATCTAACTACCCTACGAGGCTTTTGGGTATTTTAATAGAAGTAGGTGATTAATAGGTAGGTAGATAGGCTGGATGCAGTGGCTCATTCCTGTAATTGCAGCACTTTGAAAGGCCAAGGCAGGCGGCTCACTTGAGCTCATGAGTTCGAGACAAACCTGGGCCACATGGCAAAACTTCATCTCTACAAAAGATACAGAAAATTAGCCCGGCATGGTGATGTGCCTATAGTCCCAACTATTTGGGAGGCCGAGGTAGGAAGATGTCTTGAACCCCAGAGACCGAGGCTACAGCGAGCCATTATCAGGCCACTGCACTCCAGCCTGGACAGCAAAACTGTCTCAAAAAAATAAAAACAGGTAGATAGATTAGAGAGAGAGAGACATACAGACAGACATTTATCTTCAATTATATAAAATATTTGTCCTCTGAGAGTAAATTTCATCCTTAAAGCAGACGAAAGCCTAATGAACAAGGTGATGGACTAAGTAAGCCAAGTAACCCTGTCTTGGTCCAAAAAGGGCTTAAGTAAGAAAAAAAAAATTAGATAGATTGTCTTATGTGGCTTATAAATTAGCTCTGAGAAACACTACAAAAGAAACATTCAGAACATTCCAGACAATCACACGACCCCCAGGACTTCGATGCTTTTCTTGCTAAGTGTTCTGTTAAAAAGTCTGTATCCTTGATTCTCAGCCATACTTTGTGTGAGTCATGTTAACATCCAGACTAAATCTATATTCCATCATCAGGAGAATGCACTCAATGAAGAAGTCTCCTTAAAAGTCTTCTCCTGTAGTTAAAAAAAAACAAACAACAACAAAAAACAGAGTTCTCAGTCTTTGTCGCTTTTTGGTCAATAGAACCATGTGGTTTCAAATCAGGAAGGAAATTGCCAGTGGAATCAAAATAGTACGGGAGTGAGATAAACAGAAAAAAAATTACCCTCTGCGAGAACAGCAGGCAGAGAGAATAAAGTAGAGATTGGAGAAAGCGGTAACAGAAGACAACAAGCACCAAGCACTGGACAAAGTCAGGAGTCCTGGGTTCAAATTCTGAAATTCTGTCCTACTAATTTATTCAAGTCATTTCGCCGACCTGAGCCTAGATTCCTCACCTGCACAGTGAGCATCATAACACTCAGGGTTATGAGTGTTAGTTGAGATAAGGAATGTACAAATGTTTAGTGAACTGTAAGCACGAGGAAATGTTAAATTTTTTCATTATGATTAAAAAGTCATATTGCTTGAGTATGTGTACCCATCCCTACCCCCATGCCAACACTACCGCCTACCTGATGAGGAGAATTCACCCCTCTGTTGTTCCCCTGCCCGTGTCCTGCTCCAACATCTGTTTAACACTTTCTGTGGAGAGTTCATCTTCCCCTAATCAGTTCCCTGAGCTTTTCAGATGAAGAATTGGTGGGGGGAGTAGAGAAAAGATAAGCAAGAAGAAGAAAAAAGAAAGAAAGAAAAATGACTGAAGGCAATTTAAATAACAAAGTACTGAGAGAGAGAGAGAGAAGATGGAGGTAGAGAAATTTCTAAGTGATTTGAGGGGAGAGGCACTGGAATAATTGTAAAATGAGAGGTTTGATTGAAAAGAGCTGCTATGGACTGTTGTATTTTGGTCTTACTGCAGATTTCCAAAATTCAAATAGAGAATAGAATTCCTTTTTAATTAGCTTTGGCTTTGAAAATATGACTCTTGAACAAGATGTGGCTTCCAGACCGAGCCAGATGGAAACCCAGATTTATAAGGGTTATAAACTGTAGCTAGTTGGACTGAGTAGTTTGAACTTATCAAGGTATAAACATGAAATTATTTTATTTTTCCGGTAACTACTACCAACTGTGATCACCAAACCTCCCAATTTTCCCTACAGATTGGTGGACATACTTAATGATACTTCAGCCTGATTCCCTAACTTTACAATCACTTTCCGTTTAAAAAAAAAAAAAAAAAAAAAAAGGCCCTTTTGGATTATGAAGAGATAGTCTCTACTACTTAAGAACTTGTGTTCAATTCAGAGTTTTCCCACTGCCCCCATACATTGCGGTAGTCTGCAGACAATATTATCTGTTCTGTCTTTCCTATATCTCCTTCTTCCTTATACTTATTCTTCTTGTTTCTCCATGGGAAGGAGAAAGAGAAAAGAGTTATTTCTTTTTGTGGCTGCTGTGGCAAATAGGCTGTCTTCTTTGTCGTTGGCCAAACGCACTATTCCCTTACATGAACATCCCCCAGCTGGGGCTGTTCCTGAATTAAATGCCTGATCTGTCTCATGGTCCACATAGCCCATGTGCCTCAGTGAGGCAGTGAGGTCTCCTTTGGCCCCATTAAGGAACTGGGGGAATCCATCCCTACCATTCTTGGTGGTTCCTGAAAAACTGCAACTGTATCTTCCACTGACACCCAGCAGCTGCTCTCTAATGCATGAGTCTTTTTGCCTCACACTGCAGAGGTCCCCCAAAAGAAGCCTCTAATATGATCTATTCTCTGTATTTCCAGTTCCAAAATCTATAGTTACAATGATCTATCTTCGGGAGAAATTAGGAATTCAAGAAGGCAATTCGTTTCCTCCCTCAGCACCATCATACCATCTCCCCACTCTACTCTACCCCTGTGCTTTTCCCTCACTTAGTACAGGGGAAGATCAGCAGCTCCAGTCGCTTGACTGGTACCCAGACCGGGAACAAGATGCTGGTTTCTTTCTCTCTCTCAGCTTCTGAAAAATAGACCAGGTGAATACCTGCCCACCAGGGAGGACAGATGAGTGTCTTCATCCATCTGTGCTGCTTTAACAAAATACCTCAGACTGGGTAATTTATAAACAATAGATAAGGGCTGCTCCCTGCTTCCAAGATGGCACCTTGTTGCTGCTTCCTCCAGAGGGGACCAACACTGTGTCCTCACATGGCAGAAGGGACAGAAGGGCAAGAAGGGTCTAAACTAGTTCTCCCCAGGCTTTATAAGGCACTAATTTGTTCATGACAGTAGAGCAAACTACATTTCCCGACTCCTTTGCCAGGTGGCTTGTGATTACAGATTGAAAGAAGGAGGGAAGAAGAAACTTAGCTCTCCGGCTTCCAGCTCCAGTCCGCATCACTCCAGCAGTAAAGGACAGCTATGGTTCCAAATTCCTGATTCTTTTGTCACTCATGGTATCAGCCTTATCACACTCCTTCAGCAGTACTCATAGCAGCCATACTAGTGCTCCATTCCACCCCCATGATTCTAGTATCGACTGGCCTTGCCCTTTTGGCTGTCCGAGTGCCAATCAAGCCTTCCCACATGCACTGTTGGCTGTGCCCTCCTAAAGCTCACAGCACCAACCAGCCATGCCTCCCCTAGAGATCTGAGCACCAGCCCTCAAATCTCCCTTTTAAGACTTAACCACCTGCCCTGCAGAGGCTTCTCCTCCAAGCTTCCAACTTCTGGTAACATTTCCTCTTCCCTCTCCAGTAATGCCTGAGTTTCACCCCCAGAGATTCTTGGTCTTAAGTATGGCCTGGGCATCAGGATTTTTAAACACACTATTATGCAGCCAAGGTGTTGAACCACTGCAACAGGCATTGTACAAATAATGAGAAAAGCTTACTCAGATGTATCCACATTTTATCACACTGGCTCTCTAAGACCATCAGCACATTTGCAAAAATGTTGACCACAGGTAAGGTAGAAGCAAGGATGGCTGTGTAATCAATTAATCCTTGAAGTCAGAAGGTAGCTAATGAAATTGCACATGCCCAACACTAACTTAGGGACTATGCAAGACATAAAGAAGTAAAAGACATGGTTTCTGATCACAGTAGTACTATAATTTAGTTAGAGAAGTCAATATTAATACTCACAAAGAAAGTAAAGAATTATGCAGAGACAATAAGGAGATAGTTTATTACATAATACAACAAGGATAGGTTGATTTAGTGTTAAAAACAATCCTCTCTGCTCCTCACACCTCATCACAACAGGTGAACACACTTGCTTCCACCTACAGGGTTCAAATTAGACTGCAGGTGCTCTGCATCAGAATCACCAGGGTTCTCTTTAAGATTCTCAAGCCCCATCCCATTGTCTCAGTCAGTGAGGCCTAGAAATCAGCATTTTAACATACTCTGCCAGGTGCCATGGTTCACGCCTGTAATCCCAGCACTTTGGGAGGCTGAGGCGGGTGGATCGCTTGAGCTCAGGAGTACGAAACCAGCCTGGGCAACATGGCAAGACCCCCGTCTCTAAAACAAACAAACAAACAAAATACTCTCCAGGTGATGCTGATAGATGTTGTTTCCAATCATACATAGAAAATAAAACTAGTTTAATAGTTTACTTCATGCCATTTTTCTTTAGCAATCAGTGCCCTGTATCTGTATCTGGGGTCCAGGCATTTGGCATCCCACCCCATTACTCCCTCTACTTGCCTGAGCTCCTGAGTTTCTCATAGCAAACCATTTTACTGGCTGCAGTACCAAACCACTTCTGCAAGACTTGGCCAAGAATTCTACACTGATCCCAGCTCTAACCTCTGCCCTCAGTATTGCTGACCTTGGATTCTTCCAAGCCCACAATCTCCTAGAGCATCCTCCATGCTTCTCACCTGCTTACCTTCCAGCCAGCCTAGCCTCCATGTGCCTAGTCTTGCCTCAGGCTCACAGCAAGGCTTCTTCCTGCCATGTGGGCTAACGTCATCTGAGCTGCCCTTTCTGGGAAGTGGGGCTATGTCTGCACCTTGTAGTATGGAACACAGTGAAGTTTAATTGGCCATCATGGCAACCCAAACCCATAACTTAGGTTCATCAATTAAGAGCTCCAAGTTAATTGGCTAAAAGTATG
This sequence comes from Macaca mulatta, assembly GCF_049350105.2. Lineage (NCBI taxonomy): Eukaryota > Metazoa > Chordata > Mammalia > Primates > Cercopithecidae > Macaca > Macaca mulatta. The sequence continues at coordinate 30,609,752 of NC_133407.1, forward strand.
AAAGTATGTTTGATAATATAATAGAAATGGCCAAATTTTGCCTCCTCCCTGTTGTCGGGGGGAAGTAGAAATTGCTAATAGTCTTCGTGCTGTTCTAAATAATAATACATGGGTATGGCAGTTTGTGCTTCATGAAACCTCTTGTGCATTTCACCTCTGTTGATTCCTTCAACAGTTTTGTAGGGGAGGTCATGCTGCTATTTTCATCCCCACTTTGTGATTGAGGAAACTGAGGCCCCATGGCTACCTTTGGAAGACTTAAAACCCTCTAGAGGGCCCTTGGGTGATCAACTGGTACTCATCTGGGTCCATATAGCTCTACAGCAAGAATAAGGAACACCAAGAATATGCCAGGTATTTTGTACATATTATCCTTCTCCCTGCCCCCCTTCCCAGGCTCATTTCTCTCTCTCCAGTCACACTGACTTCCCTGCAGTTCCTCAAACATGGCAGGCACCTCCTGCCTCAGGGCTGTTACCCTTGCTAACCTCTGTGCTTGTGATGATCTTTTTGCAGGTATCTGCATGGCTGGGTCCCTTCCTTCTTCTTTCTTTCCCTCCTTCTTCCTATCTTTAGTCAAATATCTCATTCTCTGTGAAGACTTCCCTAACCAACCTACTTAATCAAAATCCAAACTCTCCACCACCAGTCCCTACCTCTTCCCTACTGTCTGTTTCTCCACAGCATCTATTACCATCTGACATACTTATTTATGCACTTTATTGTCTATCTCCTGCACAATAGCATATAAACTTCATAAGCACAGATTCCTATCTATTTTCTTCACTGCACAGAGTAGGCAGTCAATAAGCATTTGTTGAATGAATAAATTATATCATCTAGCCCTCAGTATCCCTGAAAAATAAGTGTTATTAGTTCTACTTTAGAGATGAGGAAACTAAGATGAAGAGAATTTAAGTAACTTGCCCTAAATCTAGAGCTGCCGGACTTAGCAAATAAAAGTACAATATGTTCAACTAAATTTGAATATCAGATGAACAACAAATAAAAATTTTTTGTATAAGTATGTTCGATACAATATTTTAGATATAACTGACACTACAAAAATTCATTGCTTAACTAAAATTTAAATTTAACCCGCCAACCCTGTAATTTATCTGTAGCTCTACTTAAATCACACTATAAGCAAGAGACAGAGCTAAGAATCTCACCCACGTTTTTACAACCCCAAATTCCTGCCATAGTCTCTCATTCTAAAAAAAAAAAAAAAAGTCATACAAACACAGGTCCATCCATCCTCACAAAGGCCACCGATGAAGAAATCAGCTCTACAGGCCTTGCCAAAAGTTTTGGTTGCGGTCTCCGATATAGCGGTACCTATTCATCAGGAAAAAAAGCCCATTTTATCCTCCTGGGCTGTCAGTCTTAGAGCTTTCACAAACATTAAATTAATTTAAAAATCTAGAGCTTCTCAATGGAATTACAGTCCTCTAACTCAGTTGCCAGTTACTTATTCTGTATTAATAATCCCATTCTATGACCGGCCATTGGATATAGAGGAGTTGATCTCATAAAATGTTAAAGTAAACTGGTTTCATTCCCAAGAGGACCCAGTGTGACAGAACATATTACAGAAGATTGACAAGAAAATATTTGGGGAGCCAGGACATTCTCTGGAGCAGCATAAGATATTTAAATGACTGATCTGGAGTGAGGTGATACTTCATAGAAAAGAATGGCTGGCACAAAGAAACTTTTCTGTGAATAATATCCCTCAACCAATCATGTAGGGAAAGTAACTAAATCTAATGATGTTTAGCTTCATCATCCCTCATTTAGATTTTCATTAGCAAATATTTTTCCTCACCATTACCAGAAAGCATCATTTTCTAAATATGAGGCTACCATAAACATGAGGTATTCAAATCTTAGAAAAAGCAGTCTAGACCTCATGATCTTTTGAGTAACTTTAGGGTCTTAGAGTGTTTCTAGGACTTAGACCTAGAAACACTACAAGGCTGTGGACTTGCTCTAACCAGTGTGTTTAATAAATCACAAACCTCTGTGCAGACCCAGCTGAACAAGGATTGATGCACAGAGGACTTGGGAAGTCATTCTGCACATCAAGCAGAGGGTGGGGTGGCTCACAAGGCACCTCCTATAGAATTGATCATATCTTGCTTTTTATGAGCCCAGAAATTAGTTCTACAGATGCTGGTTTACTGTGAAGACATTTGAGTTATTCCTCAAGGTAAATTACAAGTTCAGAACCCCTCATAAACTATATTTTACTAATTCTTAGAACATTCCCATGACATACAGAAGACACAGTAGCTCTCATTATCTTCCTATCATACTTTTCCTCGACTTCTAAAAGGATGTATGCACACAGACACACACACACAGACACACACACACACACCCCACATGGTTATATGCAAAACCCATATTAACCTGTCTAAGTTCTTATCCCCCTGGTAGGGTGATTATTCAGGGATGGGTGTATGACCAGGGATGGAACAATCAGAGCCTTTCCCTGGGGTAATTCTAATTGACACTACTGAGGGAGGCTCTTGCCTCTTAGGTCTCAGAGCTAGAAGGATATGAACCTAAGGCTAATGGTAATCATAATTTTTTCCATATAAAGACAGCTATCTGCTGTAGAAGCGAATGAAACCAAGCAAAGACAACCTGGACAGAGAAAGAGAGCGCATTGCAGAACAGGGTCCCCTGGGCAAGTCTCAGGCTCCAAAGTTGCCCAGTTCCTTCTCAAGCTCTGGATTCAGACTCTGTTAACTGATCCTGCATCCTTCCAATGGAGCCTTTTTTTTTTTTTAACTTAAACTAATCTGAGCTGAATTTCTCTTCCTTGCTCATTAGAAGAATCCAGACGTACATATAGGGAGAAAATATTATTTCCATTTTATAAATTAAAAATAAAACCTAAGGCACCAAAGGTTATGTGGCTTGGCCTTAACTGTGAAAATAATGTTAGACTTTGAAAGTGCTGCTACCCACCTGAAAACGAAGGCTTACGACACACCTCTCCTACAGCAGCAACTTTCAGAGACTTTGCAATTCACTGTAAGAAATACATTTTACGCTATAACCCAGTATATACATATGTGTGTGTATGAAACAAAAATTTCACTCAATACTTGCCCTTATTAAGTATGATGCACTCTTTTATTCTCTATTATATTTCATTTTTTCAAATGTTGTTTGTGACCCACTAAATTGATTTTACCTCCCACTAAACTGATTTCACAACCCACTAGTGGGTCCAAAATTGTAACTGTTTAAAAATTTGTACTATATCCCTTTTCACAATATAATGCTAATTAAATAAACTTTCTCCCCACAATAAGTTTCCCTTAAGTGAAATTCAAGAATATGTGGATTTATTTCTGTATTCATTTGGTTTGAGCATATGTACATTCCAAGTCATCCTACTAGAAACAATTAGAAAAAGAGAGATTTGGAGGATAGAAAGAGAAAGAGGAAAAGCAGTAGAACCTAAAAGCAGGATTTTGCCATCAAGTCAGCAGAGAGATAAAGGGACTGAGTTTATACAATGCCAGCCTTGCCTGAAGTCACCTCCTATGTCTATCCATTTCCATTTAGAAAAGGCATCACAAGTTTAACACATCCAAATCAGAGTTTCTGGTTTTCCTCCTCCTTCTCCCCTTGTCTTCTGAACTCACTGTGGCACCACTCTTGAGCAGAATATTCAAGCCAAAAGGCAACCCCCAAAAGTTCTGACTTCAAAACATATGCAAAATCCCATCAGCACTTCCACTGAGAGTGCCTACATTGGGGCCATAACCCTTTTTCACTTTGACTTCTACAATAGCCTCCTATGCTTGCCCCCGATCCACCTGCATTAGTCCATTTTCACACTGCTATAAAGAACTGCCCGAGACTGGGTAATTTATAAAGGAAAGAGGTTTAATTGACTCATCGTTTTGCATTGCTGAGGAGTCCTCAGGAAACACAATCATGGTAGAAGGCAAAGGGGAAGCAAAGACCTTCACAGGGTGGCAGGAAAGACAGAGAAGAGCAAGCAAGAGCAGGGAAAACTGCCTTATGAAACCATCAGATCTCATGAAAACTCATTCACTATGACGAGAACAGCATGAGGGAAACCACTCCCACGATCCAGTCACCTCCCACTAGTCCCTCCCTCAACACGTGGGGATTATGGGGATTACAATTCGAGATGAGATTTGGGTGGGGACACAGCCAAAGCATATCACCACCTATGCTCCCACAATCTAGTCTCTACCGAGCTGCCAGAGTAATCTTTCAAAAATCTAAATTAGATCATGTCACTTTCCACTTAAAACCCTCCAAAGTCTTCCCCTTCACGTTTAAAACGAAACCCAACTATCTTTCCAAGGCTCCCTCTTATGTCTGCAAACTCAACCTCCGCAGTTCTCTTCATCATGCTTCAACCATCTTGCTCTTCCTTGAATACACCAGTCATTCCTACCTCCAGACTTTTATACTTCCTAGTCTTTTTAGCTAAGACACTCTTTCCCCAGATCTCACTGCCCTCAGGTCTCTACTTAAATTTCCTGTCCTGGAAGAAGCCCTCCTGAGCATCTCACCTAAAGTAGCCCTTGCCACCAAGAGTTCTCTATCCTCTCCCTGTTTTAGGATCCTTCATTGCACTTATCGCTACCTTCAATTACACGATGTGTTTGTTTATTCATAGTCTGTCTCCCTCACTAGAATGTAACTTCTGTGAAGGCAAGTGTTGGCTGTGACTCCCTGAAGAGGCCATCAAATTTAGCTGTTGATCAAGCAAAACCAAGGGTATTGTGTGCTAGTGCCTTAACAAAAACTTAGTGGCATCTCAGAAGGGAGAAGTGCCTTAACAAAAACTTAGTAGCATCTCAGAAGGGAGAAGTGAGGGCAGGATATTTTAAGGCTTGTTGATTCTGTTTAAGACAAGTATTTCCTATATATTTTTATTATATTTTAAGTTCTGGGATACATGTGCAGAACGTGCAGGTTTGTTACATAGGTATACATGTGCCATCAACCCGTCATCTACATTAGGTATTTCTCCTAATGTTAATCCCTCTCCTAGCTCCCCAGCTACTGACAGGCCCCAGTGTCTGATGTTACCCTCCCTGTGCCCATGTGTTCTCATTGTTCAACTCCAACTTATAAGTGAGAACATGTGGTGTTTGTCTTTTCTGTTCCTGTGTTAGTTTGCTGAGAATTATGGCTTCCAGCTTCATCCACGTCCTGCAAAGGACATGAACTCATCTTTTCTGTGGCTGCATAGTATTCCATGGTGTATATGTGCCACATTTTCTTTATCCAGTCTATCATTAATGAGCATTTGGGTTGGTTCCAAGTCTTTGCTATTGTGAACAGTGCTACAATAAACATATATGTGCATGTGCCTTTATAGTAGAATGATTTATAATCCTTTGGGTATATACCAAGTAATGGGATTGCTGGGTCAAATGGTGTTTCTGGTTCTAGATCCTTGAGGAATTGCCACACTGTAAGACAGCCTTTGGGTTTTGTTTGTTTGTTTTTGTTTGTTTGTTTTGAGACAGGGTTTGGCTCTATTGCCCATGCTTGAGTGCAGTGGTACAATCTCAGCTCACTGCAACCTCCACCTCCCAGGCTCAAGCCATCCTCCACCTCAGCCTTCTGAGTAGCTGGGACTACAAGCACACCTTGCCATGCCTGACTAATTTTTGTATTTTTTGTATAAGTGGGGTTTCACCATGTTGCCCAGGTTGATGTCGAACTCCTGAGCTCAAGATATCCACCGAACCTCCCAAAATGCTGAGATTACAGGCTTGAGCCACCGCGCCCAGCCGAGGCAGGTATTCAGTGGAGGGATCCTGATTGAAATTGAGTCGTTTGTGATATAATAGTTTAGGATTAGTGGACACAGTGAACAACGGTTTCAAGGTGGTCTTGAAGAGTAAACAGTCATTGGATAGCCTAGTTCAATATTGTTCAAGAAGGCCTATTATTTCTCTGATGAGACCTAGTTTATTGGCTTATTATTCAGGAAAAATAATGAATTTTTAGAGGTTCTGGAAACAATCCACTGATTTGCAAGTTTATCTTCTGGACAAAAATTTTCTGGACTAGTAAATTCTTGTTAATACAGTCGTAGTTTTAAATCCTATTAAGTTGTGTGGCTATGTATGATTTCAGTTCTCACAGGGAGTTTCTTTGTCTGAGTGAGTAACATAAAGTGCTTAGAATCATGCCTGGCACATAATAAGCACTCAATAAATATTTATTTTTGTTCTGTTGTTGTTGTTGCTAACACTCTAGTGGAAAGTTCCTGTCAGGCACACAATAAGTGTTTGTTAATTAGCTATTAACAGTTGGAAGGACAGAAGACAGAGCTAAATCAAATGTCTAAGATAGAGCACCTCAATGGAAGGGTCCTGCTGTCTCCTTGTGGGTTCTGACATGGAGTTATTTGGGCAGGGGTATCAGAAAGAATGTCAGAGAAATTATCTGCCACAGTGAGCTGAGTGGATTAAATAAGGAATCTTCAATGCTTTCCCCTCATCAGACATCCTTGTGCTGTGGGCCACGATGGGACCTCCATGGTGGAGTCAAAAGTTAAAAAATATAAAAAGGTAAAAGTGTTGAACTCTCCAACAGGAGACTACACGTGGGATGACTGAGTCCTTCAATACACCTGCAACAAAGCAAACAAGTTTCCACAGTCTCATTAAAACTTCAGGGGAGAGTCTGCAAGTTTTCTATTAAGCAAGGCTGGTGAATGGAAATCGATTTTGCACTAATAATGTAAGGTGTGTAAAATGCTATACATAAGGTCAAAGTATAATTTTTACAGTTGAAAACATGACTCTCATACAAACATGAAATGAACACCTGTCAAAGATTTATTAACTCATTAATGAGGGAGGCAGTAAGAAAAATCTCGTTCAGAGAGCATTTTGAGGAATAGGGTATTTATAGGTGTTTAAAAAGAAACGTTAGAATTATATTGCTAGATTGGATACAAAACTGATTAATGTTCCACAGAGCAGTAAAAGCCATAACCTTTGGGGTTATCTTTGTTACTGGACAGAAATTATTTGCATCTCTGCCATACAAAACCTCCAAGTTAACATGTAACTTCACAGAGCTTGAACCCATAATTAATAGTAAACAGCAAAATCAAGCAAAGGTACATTCCTCAATATAATTAATTACCCTTAGGTGGCCTCGTTAGACAATGCCCTTGTATGACATTGAAAGGACATGCCTTATTTCCAAACTTTGGAGAATGTTTCTTAACAATATTCTCATTTTAATTTGTGTAATTTACAGATGCTTTCATAGATTCTCTCAATCTTGATCCCCAACTCTATAGTACCTATAAAGTCATGGTTTTTGGCCACAAATTCTATTATAAAGGAGAAGTGAGTTGTTCTTGTTGTTGTTTTTTTGGTTCATGTTTTGTTATTTTCTGGAAATGTCACTCTTATGATAGAAAAGGATCATGGCACTCATGTTTCCCTCCTTCCCCGGACTGTAGGTTTCTCAAGGATAAGACCAGGTCGGTTCAAAAACTTCACCATTTCCTTCCTCAGCTACAAATTTCTACCATCTAGAGATGTTTAATACATACTGGGAACACAGTAATGATACCTAGCTAAAGGAATGAAGGTAACTAAAGGAAAAAAGTGTTATCCTTAATCACGAAACAGTTATGAGGTAATGTAACAGTTTAACACACAGGCCCAGCCATGAAGCAGTTACACAGGAAAGCTACAGTTCAGCTGGCTGAGCCTGGCTGAGCTCCAGAGCTGCAGGAGGACACGATTCTTTTAGGACGAATCAGCCTAAAAGGAATGGGCTTTAATATAAAGCAAAGATTGCTCCAATCAGCATTTAGCCCAGAAGATACTTTCTTCTTCTACCTCAAACAACTGAGATCTGTAAAATCCCAACCACCACACTTAGGGAAGGATCCTAAAAGAGAGCTGCACTGGAGAACTGATTCTCCTGGGGTTTTATTTTTTTTTTTTCTGTCATAAAAGACTTTGCTCAATAACTATAAAGAAGAGAAACTGTAATAGAATCTGTGTGTTTGTATGTTATACTTTTTCAAGGTTTGTTTAAGAATTTGAGGTGGCTTAAAGTAAAAGATAACCCCCCAAAATGTATTTTTAATAGAAATAAGTGGTGTCAAAAAGTGAAGAATATATGGTCCTCTACTGGAAACCTAGCACTGAGCATCCTGGTAGCCAAAGCTAGATGGAAAATTTTACAACTTACCCAAACTTTATTTTCTAATAAGGAAACATACAAGAAAAGAGAAATGTTTCACTAGCATTGAATTATATGAAGAATTTATTTTACAAATCCTTATATAAGGACACTAGATAAGTCAAAGCTTTTAACACAGGTGTTAACAAAACTTGAATTTATGCTCTTTATATTTCTATATTTTTAATTGCTTACTAAAAGCTAAGGCCATACTATTATATCATATAACATAATGTCCTTTTATGTAGCATTTGGGTGGCCTAACCAGATATAAGGGGATAGCTTAGAGAATCTGCAGACAAGTTAGAGATCTTTTGGTTTATCCACTTCAGACATCAATTATTTGATCTGCACTTTGACCAAGGTGGCCAATTCAAGACTGAGCTGTGTTTGTATCTCAGTACTCTATGCATTCTCTGTGTCCAACATGGTGACTGACACATAATAGATGCCCAATAACTACTTGACAAACAGCACTAGTGAGTGTTAAACAGCGCTTTGTGATGGAGAGTGGCCAGAAAGCCATGCAGTAGCAAAAGTGGCTTGAAGAAAATGACTCCTATTCTAATCTGGATAGGATAAGTGTCACCTTTTCTCTGCCTGTGTTAGTGTATCTAATACTTCTCTTCTGGCTCAGGCTCATAAAATGATACCTTTATCCATAATTTTAGTAAGATATGGAAGCTAACTGTTCAAAACCTGCATATAGTTTATTCCTTATTAGGGGCTTAGTTCTTGTCAACAAACCCTCTGCCATTCTTTTGATAAGTAGTGAAAGGACCTTTTCTTTGACTATATCTGGGAGTTCAATGGATGTCCCTACAGTATTCTGGCACCCTCACTGGTGGAATGGGTATCTAGGGCTTATAGCATTAGGACCCTTATGCAGGGAGCTCTGATAATACTAAGGTCCAGGTGATCCAGGTGATGCCAGTCACTGAGTTCATAAAACGATTGACTGGACGATCAAAACAGCTAGCTATCCTGAGAGTTCCCTGGGCTTTCCCTAGTCCAATTCATCTCGTACATGCACACAGACTGAGTTTCTGAAATATCACTCTGACCATTTTGGTCAAAAACATTCCACATGGGGATATTAAAAACTAACAAAACAAGAGAGCTGGAAAAAGGAGGGCAGTGAAGAGGGCATCCTTCAGGGACCAAGTACCATCACTGCCTATGGCCAGGCTAAACAGCCAGTAAACTGCTGGACCACAGATGGATCAGAACACAGGCCAGACCCTTTGGGACAGGAAATCGTGGTTGTGAAAAACACACTCCGCTGTGCATCCTCCTGCTCTATTTTTTTCTCAAATATTCTGGAGAGGCAAAAAAGAGTCTTCCTGGGAGTGTATCAGTGCGATGAACACACCAATGGCAAAAATGCCATTTGTAGAGCAATTTATAGTGTCAGATATAATTACCACTTCATTCTCACAACAACCCACATGTAGACCTTAAGACACTGATCTAAAGCAATGTGTCCTAAACTGTCCCTAGTGATGAACCACTTTATTTTTCTGTTTCCACACTAGCCTAAAAAGTGTGCTAGAAAGCCCCTTAGTCAAATTCCCTCTCTTTCTCTCTCAGCATTCTGCGACAAGCCATTCATACAAGAAACATAAAATGCCTAATTATTTTTTCAGAGGGGTATAAGAATATACAGTAGCGCCCCCTTATCCATGGTTTCACTCACTGAGGTTTCAGCTATTCATGATAAACTGCCATGAGTCCAAATATATTACATGCAAAATTCCAGAAATAAGCAATTCATAAGTTTTAAATTGCATGCCATTCTGAGTAGCATGATGAAATCTTACACCATTCTACTCTGCCCCAACCTGGACATGAAGCATCCTTTTCTCCAGTGTCTCCGCACTGTATATGCCACCCGCCTTCGTAGCTGAGTCGCTCAGTACTAGCTCAGTTATCAGACTGACAGATCACAGAAGAAGGCAAGGACAGTCCAATAATATATTTGAGATAGACCACATTCACATAATATTTTTTATGGTATATTGTTATCATTTTTCTACTTTATTACTAGTTGTTAATCTCTTACTGTGCCTAATGTATAAATTAAGCTTTATCAAAGCATGTATAGGAAACAACATAGTACATATAGGTTTCAGTACTATTTGCAGTTTGAGACATCCACTGGGAATCTTGGAATGTATCCTCTATGGGTGCAGGGGGACTACTGTATCAATAAATCACATGGGATTTGTGACATAAATCCAGCTTGTATATCATGTGTTTCACTGATTTTATATATATAAACATATATAAGTTCATATATCTTTAGATATACTTACATAAACATAAAAAATATATAGTCATAATATATATTATATAATATATTGTTATATATAAATATATATTCCATAAGTATATGTTATATATACTTATATATAAATAAATTTACTAATGTATATATATGTATATGTATGATTAAGGAAAGGTCAGTCCTCGGGACACAGGTGATTTGGTTTCTAGGAATATATTAATAGTTTATTCTGATTACCACACTACTGATGATCGTAGAGATTGTGAACTTATTTAAAAGCACTAGGTCCAAGGCAATTTCCAAACAAAAGCACCCCTCCATTCCAAACAGAACTCCGGTACCTCCTCCTGCTTTGAGTCTGAGATATACGGCCCTTTCCAATTCTATGCCATGAGCAGAAAAGATTTTATGTTCCCATCCATGCCAAAGGTCATCCAAGCCATTCAGCAAGTTTTCCTTCAGCAGGTGGAAGAGCCAGGGTGTGCCTCCTAACGCAATGGTTACTTCTAACCCACATTGGAACAATTCTCCTCTTTTCACCAAAGCTGTTTTCTCATTGTCCTGGGCTAGTTGCTAGTTTATATTTCTGATATCTGAACAACGGAATGTGAATAGGAGAGACATATGTTTCACCTTCTGACTGGCACGTAAACCTCTCTTTGCCTAGTCATTCATATCCTTCTCCTCCTCCAGCAACCTCAGAAGCCATGTGTTGAAGATGAAGGAACCACAGACTAGAGAACACAAAACCCCTGAATCTGTGGGTTTTGGCCACATTCACATGGAGTTAGGCCATTGAGATTTGGGGGTTGTCTGTAATAACGCTTAATGCTACCTTTGTCTGGTATAGCAGCTGATGTTACCTTAACTAATATGCCTTCATAATCAAGGGTAGTAGTTATTTTCCCCATCATTGTGCAAGGTTGGCCAGTTATTTGGAACTTCTTTATAAATCAGATCTTGTCATGATCCACTCAATGGGTCTGGTCTGTATCTATTCACTCATTCAAAAAATTATAAATTGAGCACCTACTATGTGTCTTCAGTGGGCACAAGTATGATATCTAAAGGCCCCTTAAACTGAGACCCAAGAGGGACAATTCTTCAAATTTGGTTCTGTGGTAACTAGGTGATATCTATAATTATTAAAAAGAATACACCTGCTGACTCTCTAATGCCTACCCCATTCCGCCTCACTACCCCACCTACCTCCACCCTTACATCCCTATGTGCCAAAGCGGAGATGCAGCTTCAGGCTGCATGATTTGGAAGACAGAAAAAAAAGTTCCCTGGGAGGTTTTCTTGCTCACTCTCAATTCAGATTCACGATTTTACAGGGACTTTGATCAGGGAAGAAGCCATTTCCATTGTGCTCGTGACAACAGAGACACAAGGAATGGAAGTGGTTTGTCTTTGTAAAATTAAGAGATTTAGACTCCTTTTTAATGTGATACACCATGTAACTCCCTCTTCTGGGTCCTCAAGAGGCACTCGCTAAACCTCAGGATTACTTTTTAAGGTTCTTTGAAGTCTGGTTTGTTTCTCATTTATGCATCTCAACACTGAGACAGGCCTTAAGGGAGGAGCTAAGGGGCCCAGATTCTTATAATACATCTGAATATGTTCTCATAATATATATAGAATTGACGTGTGCACCTTACTGAAGATTCAACCCACAAAGAAGCCTGTTCCACCGCTGTCATGTTTCATCACGCATTTGCCTCCTAGCTGGATATTTTGCAGTCTTTGCAGAAAGTTTAACCGTTTAAACCTTCTTCCCGAGCTGAGGCAGCTCCCTGGCACACTATCACATTTGTTTATTTGAAATGGAAAGTTGGGATTTGCAAACCTATTTTGATTTGATTTTTTATAAGTAAAGAATTAAGCTTAGACGAACATAACCCAGTATATTTTATTCTTTCCTGCTCCTCGCATCCAACCTGTGGTCCCATTTCTCCAAGGAAAGATTCTTTTATTGTCCACATTGTCCCACCCATGCTACTCCCTTCTTCACTGTTTATAAAAACACTGCAGGGAAATTAAAACAAGAAATGCTATTTTCCTAAAAAACTAAAGTATATCTGAGCTTAGGCAAATGATGCTGTTTTAAATGATATTGGAAACTCAGAACCTAGTGGAATGTTTTGCAGGCACTGTGTGAATGGTTAATTGTGGTGATGGAAAAGACAGAGAAACCCACCTACTCATCAGAAAAAAAGCAAAGAAGGAAAGCCTTCTGTTTACAGACTGCAGACACAGTTCAGGGACGAATGCTCGCTCTGAATATGGATTTCAGGAAACTTCAAATCACCCTTCATCTGCGGGATTTAAGCCCCCAAGGCCGGGACATCTATTTTTCACATTTGATTTGGGCTGGGACCTGGGGCTGAAATCAGATATCATTACCCCTTCTCCCCACCACACTCCCCTGCGCTCCCCTGCGCCTCTGTAACTCTGTTATTTCTCCTATTAATATCTCATCAACATCGGGCAGGTGCTTCCTGTAGGGAGGTTCTTCATTAACAAGTTGTCAGTGGGACAAAGAGTCAGATTCCCACTGCTGAAAGAAATTGGCACGAGACCCGGCAGGAGGAGGCAGAAGAGCAGTCTGCCAACTGATTACACTTTCTATCGGGTCTGTCTTCCTATCAGACTTAAATTTGGACTCACCTATCTGACTTCCGAAAACTTTCCTGTAACTTCCTCCTTAAGCAAACATTTGCTCTCAAATTAAATCTATTTTTATGCTCAATGTAATATCTGAATCAGCAGTTTTTAAATACTCAATATATCTTTAAATGCCAACAGACAACAAGTATAGCAGGTGTTTAATTGTGGTTTAAAGATCCACATTGTTCACATTTTACAATCACAATTAAAATTAAGCAATAACACCAAAGGAGTTCCGGTATACAGCAATAATACTTACCCGTATAGTGAAATTGATAAGGATCCAGATATAATGATGCCCATTGTAGTAACCCTGTGGTGACTGATTGCTATTCTGTTGTTAGCAAACAACCAAGAAATACTTTATTTTTTCAGAATTATCAATTTGTTTCTAGGGTATGTGAACAATGGAAACCTTAAGGGAGAATGCAATAGTTAGTGAGGTATTAAAACAGTTATATAACTAATAAAAACACTAAATCAACTTAGATATGCAGCAGTGTGTCATTTCCATTTTAATAAAAAAGTACATTATTCTCTTCCCAAAATTACAAAATTTTATTTTTTTTTAACTCCGTGCCAACATATTTGGAAAGTAAAAAAGTCATAAATCTATGGTTTCTGGAATTGTCATTTATGTGATTCTCTAGTCCTTAAAAAAGATAGCATAAAAACAAGCATTTTCATAAAACAATCGATTTGAAAAATTATTTGCATTCGCTGCTTGCAATTTTTTTCTTTGGGAGGGTGGAAGAGGGAGCACAGGGACTTATAAATAAAACAATTTGATTTTCATAGCATCCCTGTATGCTGAGCATTAAGATCGCTAGATATGCCTGCTCAGAAACGAGGTGTGCTGGGACACTTTATTGACACATCCTTTGCTTGCAAGTTGCAGAGTAACAAAAGCTCAGGTGGAGGATCAGACTCCTGTTCAATAAAATCCAGGCTTCAGCCAGATGGAAGACAGTCGGGAAACCAAGCCAGGGTTACAGCAGGCTCTCCTATTTGTAGGCCTGAGCTGCCTTAGAACTTGTCGTTCCAAAGCTGAGCAGAGCTGGCTATATCTATCTTAAATCAAGAAATTTAGGTACACACATTTCTCTTGTCTAAAAACATAGAGACAGGCTTATCAACCAGGGCCACAGGGTGGTTTCCAAGCACCTTTGACAATTCTCATGAGTTTATCGCCTGGCTTGCTAGTGAACATCCTCCCACAGGGAAGAACCAAAAGTAGCTCTTGAAAGAGCTAGATGTAGGACTTTAGAACTACCAGATCATTCGAGAAGACCTGAAGAAAGAGGAAGAAGCAAGAGGAAGAAGGCCAGAACCAGAAAGAAGTTGTAAATTCATCCATGGCACTGAGTCTCATTTTTCCACCAAAGTTCCCCTGGAACAGTGGTCTCTGCCCTGTCTATGTGTTAGTATCCCAAGGGGAGCTTTTAAAAAGATAGATAGATAGATAGATAGATAGATAGATAGATAGATAGATAGATAGATCGATCGATAGACAGATAAATAATGATAGATAATGATAGATCGATAGACAGATAAATAATGATAGATAATGATAGATAGATCGATAGACAGATAAATAATGATAGATAGATAATGATAGATAGATCGATAGACAGATAAATAATGATAGATAATGATAGATCGATAGACAGATAAATAATGATAGATAGATAGATAATGATAGATAGATGATAGATAGATAGATAGATAATGATAGATAGATAGATAGACCGATAAATAATGATAATGATAGATAATGATTGATAGATAGATAGACCAATAAATAATGATAGATAGATAATGATAGATAGATAATGATAGATAGATAGATAGATCGATAGATAAATAATGATAGATAGATAATGATAGATAGATAATGATAGATAGATAATGATAGATAGATAATGATAGATAATGATAGATAGATAATGATAGATAGATAATGATAGATAGATAGATAATGATAGATAATGATTGATTGATAGATAGATAGATAGATAGATAGATAGATAGATAGATAGATAGATAGATAGATAGATAGATAATGCTCCAGTCAAAGCCAGTTGAAGATGAAGCTCTGGAGATAGGGTCAGGTCCCTTGTGGGTGATTCTGACACATAAATGCACAGCACCAAGGATCTTGGAGATGAGATCTTATTATCTTAAAATGTGTGCACATTTTGTAATTTGATTCAATAAAGCATGTTTTTTGTTACTGATATGGGTTTCCTTTTCTTCCAAATATTCAAGTCAAATCAATGAACCAGGAAGATGTGCCATAATCATTCCATGATTGATTCTACTCCTGAGAGTGTTATGAATGCCAGAGAAGCAAGGCTCTACCTCAGCATAAATGAAGAAACTGAGGCTCAGAGAGGTAAAGTCCCTTGGGACTTCTGAGTATTCCCTACCATCTGCTCCTTTGTAACATATGTAAAGGGCAACTTAGTGATGAAAGACTCTGGATTCCTTTCAAGAGAACATAAGGAAATATGAAATGGCTGGAAAGTCTGATAAGAGAACACCCTAACAATGACAGTTACAATTTACTAAGCCCCTGCTAAATATCAGAAATTTGCATATTCATGCATTCATTCTGCAAATTTTATTTGCTATTAGTACAGGAAAGGCACTGATCTAGCCACCTGGGACGCAACAGATATCAACCTGAGACATGATTCCTGATTTCTTGGAACTTCAGGCAACAGGGGGAAAATGGCATTAATCAAAAATCATAGTAATAGGAAAAAAATCAGGCCCTGTGATAAATGCTCTGAAAGGAATATGGTTCCACAAAAGCAACAAAGAAAGCTGATCTATACAGTAGACTCAGGAAAGGAAGGGACACCTGAGCTGAGAGCATGAAGAATGAATAGGAGTTCACCAAATGGAGGAAATGACAGTGAAGAAAGAGCATCCCTCAGAGAGAACAGTATGTGTAAACATCCTACAGTGAGAGAAGGCAAAGCACTTTGAGAGAGGGCTAGAGGGGCTGAAATGCAGAGAGCAGGAGAGCAGGAACACACTGAAGAGGCATGCAAAGGCCAGACGTTTATTAGATCTCATCTTTATTATCATCTTACGTGGTAAGATGGCATTGATATTCAGTTCTTATTTTATAGATGAAAAACCAAGGTGTGGAGTTTAAATAACATAACCCAAGGTCACATTACTAGTGAGTGGTTGAGTGGAAATCAAGCAAATCTTATTCCCTAGATTATCCTTCATTATGCCTTGCCACTGCTCATAAGTGCTCAGCATGGACAAAAAAAAAAAAAGAAAAAAAAAAGCATTAGAAGTTGCCTAGTTGCACCTCCATGTGGGTCACGTGTCTCTCTGCCTCACACCAACAGGCATCATGCTGAGGGGCTTGGACTGCAGAGTCTACCAGTGGTGAATGGAGGAGGCCAAGGGAAGTTTATTCAGACAACAATTAATTTGGCCTCTGAGTAACCAAATGTAAAGGAGCAGCAAAACAAGGAGGAAGAGAGGAACTATAGAACAAATAAAGCAGCCAGTGCAACCCTAGAATCTACATAGAATTTTCCATTTCTTTTAAACAACTTTTTATTATATCATGAGGTTTTTAGCTGCATCTAACAGAAAACTCAACTTAAAATGCTTTAAGCAATGAGGATATTGTATTATTTCACGCAGCACAAGTTCCTAGGAAGAATGATTCCTAAGGTGTTTCATTCAGAGGTTCAAAGAAACCATAAGAACATTTTTTTCCTCTCTGCTATCCTTAACTTGTTAGCTTTGTCCTCAATGAGCTTCCACCATGGTCAAAAGGTGGTTGCCACAATTAAAGGTTCTACCTGTAGACAAAATAACAACCAGCCAGAAGAGAAGGGGCTATTTCTTCCTTGTGTCTCTTTTTCTCAGAGAGGAAGCATTTTCCCAAACACCTCTGCACCAGAAGACTTCTCCTCAGATCCCGGTAGCCAGAACTGGGTCACATGCCCACTCAACCACAATAACAGTCTAGGGCAATGAGAAGACTTCACATGGCTTAGACTACTCAAGATTCACTCACAAACTTTGGATAGCGTCAACTGAAAGGCAATTATCCGAACAAAATTGAAATTCTGTCAGCAAGGAGGTAGGGAGATTTTATTTGAGTAACCAGTAGCATTGTTTCCTGCTTGACTTGCTCAGAAAAGGTCCCGCCTTCTGGGCAGCAGGAATTGAGTGGCATCAGGCTCATAAATGGTGTTCCTGATGAGTTCTATGTAGTGTAAATAAAGCAATAAACAATGGATAGGGAGAGGACAGTTTGACTTTGCATCCCGAATCTCTTGATGCTGGGAGGAAGAGAGCAGAGTCAAATCCTAGGTGGGCCTCAGAAGCAACTGTGAAGAAATTATCAGACTTGCAGTTGCATCCCTTGCACTCCAGTGACTCAGTTAACCTGCGCACACATGAGGGTCAGCAACAGCCTTAAACCCAAGGACAGACTTTAGATTATCCTAAAGTCCATTATCAATCAGTGGGATGAAAATTATCATGCAATCATTTGCACATCTTTTCCTCTGTTGCCATCTCAAGGGACCAGGTTGAGCTATAAACATTAATTAGGAAAAACCCATGAACTCTTGAGATGATAGCAGGGTTGGAATCACATCTGCCCATCGCAATTAGCTCAGAGGACAAACACACAGGCCACTTAGCATCTTTCCTGGGGCTTGGTAACGAATGACATTGAGACTCAACACCTAATGGATGATTCACAACCCACTTTCCAACATAAAAGGGCATCTGAGTTGCCAACAAGACCACCAGCAAACCAGTGGTCAGAGTGTTTTGATAATGTTGCATCCCCTGTTTCTGTAGACATCTTACTGCTCAAACTCCCTTCATGATTCCTATAGGGTAATTCTGGAGTTTCTGGTAAACATGCATTATGAAGTTACCCATGCATAATATAGTAAGAAATGGAGTTAAAAGCAAGGATTTAGAAGTCAGATATGGGCTAGAATATCAGCTCTGTTACTTGTTAGCTGTGTGACCCACTTCATCTCTTCAATTCTCAATTTTCTCATCTATAATATGAAAAGTCTTTTAGTGAGATTGTGAGGATTGAAGGAGAGATTGACACAGAGAGTATCTAACATACAGTAAGTACCAAGTAACCACTAGGCTTTATGATAGGCGAGGAGTCATGGCATAGATAATTCACCAAGGAACAGGACAAATAGCACAGGACATGTGGGAAGAAATAAACTTTCAGAAAACCAAGATCCTAGAATAATCAAATTATAGGGTCACAGAGGCGTTAAAAGAGGCCTCAGAGACAACATAGAACTACTTTCTCATACTGCACTCTAGGCTTAGTGGAATCTTCTAGTTTCCCAGAAATTTAGAGAAGTTAACATTCCTTGAAAACTTGTAGAGGCCTATTCCCCAGTCACAATATTGTAAACCCTTGAATCCCACAGTGTGACATTTCTCACCACCACCACTCTTTAAGTTTCTATTCACACACCCAACACACATTTATTGGGCACATGGGCCAGATGCTATAGCAGAAACTTCAAGGACCTGATGGTTTAAACATTTGTCCCCTCTAAATCTCATGTTGAAATTTGACCCTCCAGTGTTGGAGGTGGGGCCTAGTAGGAGGTGTTTGGGTCATGAAAGGTGGATCCCACATGAATGGCTTGGTGCCATTCTCGAGGTAACGAATGAGTGAGTTCTTGCTCTATTCTTTCCTGCAATAGCTGGTTGTTTAAAAGAGTCTGACATTCCTCCCTCCCCTCCCCTCCCCTCTTTCTTCTTCCCTCTCTCCCCATGTGATCTGCCCACACTGGCTCTGCTTCCCCTTCTACCATGAGCGAAAGTTTCCTGAAGCCCTAACTAGGAGCAGATGCTGGCACCATGCTTCTTATACAGCCTACAGAACTGTGAACAAAATATACTTCTTTTCTTTATAAATTACCCAGTCTCAGGCATTCCCTTATAGCAATGCAAATGGACAAATACAGGCCCCAAGCTCAGCATTTCACATGTATAATTTCTTGTCCTGACGATGACCCTAAAGATAAATACTACTTGCCCCATTTAAATGTGAAAGTACCATCCAAAAGGGTGGGTATAGCCCAGAAACACAACTGGTGAGTTCTGGAGATCAGATTTTGACCCCAGTCTACCTACATATTGTGACAAAAATGCTACCAAACAAACTACCTGAAATATCAGTGGATTAAACCTATATTCGCTTATTCTCAGAGATCTGCAGGTCAGCCCAGGGCCATTTGGTCTAAACTGGGCTTGACTCAGGGTGACTCTGCTTCAGCTGTCCTCAAGCTTGTTCTCAGCTTGTCCTCAAGGACAAGCCAAGGACCTTGTCCTCAAGGTTGTCCAAGGCCTCAAGGTTGTCCTCAAGGCCAAGGTTGTCCTCAGCTTGTCCTCAAGGACAAGTCAAGGACCTTGTCCTCAAGGTTGTCCAAGCTTGTCCTCAGCTTGTCCTCAAGGCCAAGGCAGAGGCCCAGAAGAGCAACTCCAGTTGTGCAAGCATCTTTGAAAATTTTGGTCACATTATTTATGCTAACATTCAATTGGCCAAAGAAAGCTACACAGACAAACTTCAGGAGCAGGGGAATACATTCCACCTCTCTTAGTGGGAGAACTGCAAAGTCCTATGGCAAAGGGATGAAGAATTGGAGCTATTCAGATAACCCACTACAGACTGATTTCAAGGCCTCACATTTTCCTCTATCCCAACAACCTTCCAAACAAACATTTGCTGATAGGAGTTTAACAGCGAGAGATGAGCAAACCAAAATTCTGACATAAGAGTGGTATCCAGTGGCCAGGGGTTAATTTGCAATGAGCCACAACTGCAGGCACCCAGATACAACCGTTGCTGGCTAACCACATCGCAGTGGAAGTTCAGCAGACCACAAGAAATGGCAGAAACCAGCCTGGGGTCTGGAAAAGGAGAAAATTCAGCCAACAACAAGGACAGACGGCCACCTTCATTCTGGAAGAAGACAGATGTCTCAGGAGTTTTCTTCACTCTTGGTGTTCCCATCCCATTAACTCTACAAAGTTGTTATTAGCTCTGTGCCGGTCACTCTGAGATAAGAGAAGTTCAAGGCCACCATTTTTTGGTGGGGGAGATGTATCTAAGACATGTAACATAATTAGAGGATGACAAGATCACTGAGTAGGGAATTCTGTGATGCTACTGCAAATTGCTGGGATGCTTCATTGCAGTGGTTCTCAAAGTGGACCAGCACATCAGCATCCCCTGGGAATTTGTTAAAAATGCTAGTTCTCGGGCACCATATCAGACCTCCCGAATCAGAAACTCTGAGGGTGGAACCCAGCTATCTGTGTTTTTATAAGCCCTTCAAGTGATTCTGAGAACCTCTGTTTCCAAATACAGTGAGAGCAGAGAGGGCATGAGGTTCCACAAGGCAAGTACAACTTCAGCTGGACCCTGAAGGAGCTGGCTAGTGGGAGATACTTTGTACACTATCCACTCTGAAGGCAGAGAAGAAGCCATGAGAGTGACTCACTTAAGGACCAGTGAGTTGTGTGTCTAGATGCAGGAAAGGGTGATCCTGAGTGGTGGGCAGGGGCAGAAACAAGATCAGCCAGATCAGGAGCAGTGAAGTTGAGGAGAGTCTTGAAAAATGGACACAAAAATGCTTGGTCTTGTTGCAATATAAGATTGAAGATTTTTACCCTGAAGAGTGAAAAGGGCAGGGAATAGGAGAAACAGGGAGAACAATTCCCTCAACTACATCCTCCAAGGGTGGGACTTTCTTTTGAAAGCAAGAGCTAGACGTCCAAAGAGCAATCGAAACAACAATGGTCAGATGGTGAGATCCCAAAAGGAGTCAAAGGATGTCACCTTCCTTAAGGGTCCCATGCCCCTTCCTTGGCCCTTAGTCTCACCCCATCATCTGCCCCATGACACTCCCATTATAGTACAAATCACTGGGGAAGGAACTCAAAGAAAAAAGTAAGGCAGCAATATGAAGACTGAATTGTAAGTGTGATTGACATTTCAGTTTTAGAGGAAGCTTCTAACCTTTCCTTTGAAAAAATGTCTGAAATGGCCAAAGAGAAGTAGTAAATTTTTTTATTTAAATTAAATTTTAAAATCTTCACCAAACCTAAAACAAGGTTTATGGGTGTCAATGGGTTAAATTCCTGTCCCCTGCCCAAATTCAGAACCAACTGAAAAATAGATACAAAATCAGATTTATAGAGATCAAAATGCCCACTTTATTACTACATATACTTTATACATAGCATTCGATGTTTTTTCTGGATTTTCTGTTTGTTTGTTTGTTTGTTTGTTTGTGATGCAGTCTCGCTCTGTCGCCAGGCTGGAGTGCAATGGTATGATCTCGGCTCACTGCAATCTCCTTATCCCAGGTTCAAGCAATTCTCCTGCCTCAGCCTCTGGAGTAGCTGGGACTACAGGCACGCGCTAATTTTTGTATTTTTAGTAGAGACAGGGTTTCACTATGTTGACCAGGATGGTCTCAATCTCTTGACCTTGTGATCCGCCTGCTTCAGATTCCCAAAGTGCTGGGATTATAGGCGTGAGCCACCGCATCTAGCCATATTCAATCTTTAGCTACTGATAATGCATTCCGGAATTAGATAAACTGGCCTACCCATGCCACAAACTGGCAAGATTGAAGAATGACAGGCCTACACAGTATGGTACAGAGAAGCAGGGTAGATGGGTGGTCTCTGCAGACAGGGCCCCAGAGAGCGAGAGAAAAGGCTGAGACTCTTCTGTCGAGATCAGCAACTGCACTGGTCACCCTTATCCCTGGAGAAGAATGAATGAGTGGGCAGAGGGAAACCAGGAGAGCCTCTAATGAAAGCTCCTCCATCTAGACACTGAAACTGGGAGTAAGCATTCCCCTGCATAGTGCCAATTACATAGGAATTTCTGCCAGATTCGGCCACAGAGAAGACCATACATCCAAATTATTGACTATTATATTGCCATTAATAAAAATAAATTAGGGTTTTCTACTGACTTAGAGAGATTTCCACAAATTAATATTGAATAAGAAATCAAGATGCAAATATTTTATAAAGGATTGAAAATTATGAGTGTGTATATTCATGCATGTATATTGCTATATGTATTTGTGTAATGATAGCCCAGAAAAAAATAAGAAAGGATACATGGTAGGTTGTTATTGTGGGTTACATTTAGGAGAAGAGAATGGGAGAGGAGGAGGATGAGGAAGGAAGGAAAGAAAGGAGAGAGGGAGGGAGGAAGGAATGAAGTGTGCTTGCCGTGAGTTCATTTATTCAATTGTTCATAAGTGTGAGGAAAATGTTAAAAATAAAAATTTTTAATATTTGCATTTATATTTTTGAAACATTGGCAACCAAGGAAATGGTATCATGGAAACTGCTGTCTATGATCCCCACATCCTCTTAGGTCCCTAGATAAGATCATTTTTCAGTCTTGTATTTTCTGCACATCCCCTGAGCCTCATTCCTAGGGAAGTTTAAGATGTATTTACTTGGGTTACTCAAGTAACTCTGTATGGAGTCAACTTTGCTGCTAGAGCCTGCCCTAACTTTGTGCCTCTGTAGTAGGATCAGGGTTCAGCCTTGTATTAAATATTACATCCCTTCCTCTTCACCAGATTTTAATAATATGGACCCTGTCTTGTTTCTCCTGGGCCACGTTCCCTGCCTGGAACCAGTCCCTTAGACACAAGACCCTTGCTTGGTTTAAATAGGCACCATTCCCACTCCAGGAACCAGAAAGTTAGACCAAAGTTCCAGTTGACATCAGTATGTTACAGCCACCCATGATCCCCCAGACTCTTCAATGTCACAACCCAACCAGTGCCAAGAAATCCACTTTACCTCCTCCTGGGCCTCCCTGATGCCATCTTCCCGACAAAGACTGAGCTCTAATCAACAGTGGTGATAACTATCTTATTCACCACCATTTCCCAGTCCCTAATGCAGAACTTGGCACATGATGGACCCAAATACTAATAAACAAATGAATTAATGTATGAATAAACTACGTAACATCAGACACTCTAACAGATCCAAACCCCTGAACATATTCCCCACACCTACCACTAAGCCTGCTCTCCTAAATTCTAACACTGCCTCAGTAAACACATCTAATTTTCACATCTCACATGCTTCTGAGTTAAGCTGATACTCTTTCTTTAGACTTTTCATCTTGAAAGATAATACAATTATCAGAGAAACTGAGTTAAGGACTTGGGGTGATGGGGAAAACATGATGGATTTTGTTTGGATCATGTCAAAATACAATAGACATCCAAGTGAAGATGTCCTCTTATCTGATAGTGAACAGAGGAAAGATAGAAATATAGATTTGGGGGTCTCAAAGATGACAGAAAAAGTCATGAGGAATCGTTGCAGTCTCTGACTAGAGACAAAGAAACAAATGCTCACCTATGTCTGATTTCTGCATATAGCCCAAAGTTCCAACTAATCTACTGGCAGTGGCTTTGATAAATTGCCTATGCTGTTCTCTATAGATTACCTCTTTGTAGATATCTGTTGGCTGTCCAGCTCACTGGTCACTCTTCTTGAAACTAATAGAATTTTAAATCCCATGACCTAGACTTCTTGCCAAATCAAAAGATTACATTTGAGTATGTTTTTATTTTTGTTACATCTACCAACATTCACCCTAACCTCTAGAAATCGTATTATTTTCACTATATGTAAAAGAAAAAAATGCATTGACACAGTTGTTAGTACCTGAAATCACACAGAAAAACAGCTTACTAAATTCAATTGCAACTTCTTTGACTCTCTCATGTCTCTTTTGACCCAGCATATTGAACAACAGTGTTATATCTGTTTCACTTCTCTCTTTCTATACAATAAATCCCTTGTGGGCAGGAAATATTCCTGCATTGTCTTGTATTGTTAGAGTGCCTGTTTTACTTGCAGGATGGATGAATGGATGAATTTTTTTTTAAAGGTTAGGTAGTCACTGGGTTTTATCTCTCAAGCTCTAGAAGAACTACAGATAATTCAATTTTACTAGAGACAGCAAAGTGTTATTTTAAGAAAAACTGATCTTTTGAGCAGCAGGTTTGGAAATTATAATAGTCTCTTACTAGTTATGTGACCTTGGCCATGTCACCTAATCTCACTGAGCCAAAATTAACTCATCTGTTTAAAAGGGTTAATTATACCTGTACTTTCTACATTGCAGGGGCCATTGTGAGAATAAAATAAGGTAACATGCGGGAAATCATTTTCAAACCTGTGCTATAGCTATTCTTCCTCCTTGTCTCCCTCCCCTTCTCTCCCCTCATCTTCTGTAAAGATGAGGTTTTGCTATGTTGCCCAGGGTGGTCTTGAAGTCTTGAGCTCCAGAGATCTGTCCTCCTTGGCCTACCAAAATGCTGGGATTACAGGCATGAGCTACCTTGCCTGGCACATTTATACAGGGTATTGCTATGTTGTCCAGGCTGGTCTTGAACTCCTGGACTCAAGCAATATTCCTGCCTCAGCCTCCCAAGTATCTGGGACTTACAGGTGCATGCCACTGCATTCAGCTCCCATTCATGATTTTAAAAACAATGTCTTATCAAGCCAGAAAGGGTAGTTCCAAGGGAAGGGAAGTTCCTCAAAATTATAAAGGACACCTACAAGAAAATCTATAGTTAATATCATACTTAACAACGAAAGACTGATTTCCACCTAAGATAAGAAACAAGACGAGGATGTCAATTCTCACCACTCCTACTCAACATTGTCCTGGAAGTCCTAGCCAGTGCAATAAGGTAAGAAAAAGAAGTTAAAGTCATATGGTTTGGAAAAAAAGAGATAAAAGTATCCCATTCACCAACATCATAATTGTAGAAAATTCCAAGGAAACTTTTTTTAAAAATAAAAAGTTTCTATAATTAATAAGTGAACTCAGCAGGATTGCACTATACAAGCTCTGCACAAGAAAATCATATTTCTTTTTCTGTAAGCCTCAGTTTTCTCATCTGTAAATTAGGGAAAATTTTATTATTTTAAAATTTTAAATACTTAATTTTAAAAGATAAACAGTTAATGTATGCAAATAATTCAGTATAGTGCCTTGCATATTGTAAGTGCTTGATAAAAGCTGTCACTTCACTATTATTAAATATAGGAAGGCAGATATGAATGCATGCGAAGTTGATGTAAAAGAGAAATACGGGTTTTGTGGACTAAAATTTCAATATGAGGTCAGTAGATCTAGCTACCAAAAATAGCTAAGGCAATCTTAGGACTACATTCTGAGATCTCCAGAATAAGGACATATTAAGCACACATATAAGACCCTCAACTTGAGTTCTGTGATCAGTTTTGAATGCCATAGCTTAACTGGTACATTGAGAAAACCAGTGGCCTCCTTAAGGAATATGAGCAGGAGGATAAACGTTTAGGAAACTGTGCCATGACAACAGCAAATAAGGTTGAATGGTGGTGGCTTATCTCCATTGGCTTGACAGTTGGCTTGACAGTTACATGATAGTAGCCCACAAATATGCAAAGATCTGTCATATGGTATGAGGTAGACATTCTCTGGAAGACATTTTGTGACCAGAAGGTAGCAAATATACACTTATTTAAATATAATATTATAAATAACAATGAAAGATCCTCCCAAATTGGGCTGGTTACCTTGTGGAATGGGATGAACTGAAATATGATCCCCATATTTGTAAATGAGGAAAATTAAGACTAAAATTAGGGAACTTGACCAAAAGCTCAAAGCTAGCCAATATACAACCATGATTTAAATCTTGGTCTTTTGCCTCTGTATCCAAGGATTGTTATGGTCTTCATCAAGTCAAAGAGGGGGGCTAGGACTGGAGTCCACAGTTTTTGGCTCAGCTATTTAGTCAAGTGGCCTGGGCCTCATGAGTAAGAAAGATGGAAGCCAAAATGCAACTGTTTTGAAGCAACGTTCTAACTATGTTGGAGTTAGTCTACAGTGAGTTTAAATGCAGAAAGGTGCGGAATTTAACCATCCAGCTAGTTAGAGCTATCCACCAAATGAATGTGGGATAGGGTGATGGGGTGTGAGCAGATGCTATTGATGTTTTTTGCCGAGTGTTTGAAAACCCACTATGAATATTGATGCCAAGAGCTTGTTGCTGGCTTTTAAAAACAAACAGAAGATGGAACAGCCATTTTTTTTCTCAATACAAGATACTGTTAGCCAAATACAGAATTTCAGTTTGGTTAAGAAACACAGGTCCATCACACATTTTCTCCTATTGTCAAAATGTGGTTGTTGATGTTTTGGAGAGCGAACTCTCCTGAAAGTGTCATAGTAACCTCAGCATACAGAGGCCCAGGCGGCCAGGCCATATGTGTGACGATGCCTTGTCCTGACAGCTGAATCAGCCAATGAATGAATTTTTAAATAATTATTCAATCTCTTCCAACAGAAGCTCATTAGCTGCTACCATTGTCACCCTCTATCTTGCCAATGAATTGAGTTTTCAGTTCAGTAAAAGCTTAGAATTTTCCTACTCATGCAGGCAGATTAAAGCGCTCAACTAACTCAGGTGTAACTTATTTAATTCACCATCCAACTAATTACTGCAGATGCAGATAAACCAGGCTAACGGGAAAGAATCCACCTCCTAAAACAAAACAAAGAGCAAGTAAGCATGTTTCTGAATACTCAGCAAAGGCTGTGTCAGATGGCAGACATTTTTTAAAAACAAACAAAAACATGCTCCAATAACTTTGAAAATCAATGAATTATAAGGGGAAAAATATAGCATGGTCTTTGTGCATTTAGCATCTACTTGGTTCAACTTTGAATGTCATTTAACAACAGAAGTAGAATCAACTGTTTTAGTCAAGTGAAATTTGAATTCTCAGACAATTTCATTTTAAACCAAGTATTTTTGTATTACCAGTGAATAAACTGTGCAGACTAGAACCAAGGACATTTTTTAATGTGCACTTTCTGCCCTTCAGAGAAGTTAACTTCGAAATATAAACTTAATTGCATGTCTTTTACTCTAAATAACATTAATTGGATGTATTTTATTTTAGTAAAAATGTATGTTTTGAAGGGAGATAACTAAAAAATCTGACTTTGTTTTGACAGGTCGTTTTCTCAAAACATATATTCAGGAAATAAGTTATTTGAGCATGTGCTCTGAAAACAATAGAGAACCAATCTCAAATGTCCTGTCAATTCATTTTTTTCATTTACAAAGGTTATAGAGTGAATAAAAGTGTTCTAACTTAGCAGAGAATGGTATTCTTGCCTATGCAAGAAAATCTCCATACAAAATTATTCTCTTTTATTAGTAACTACTACACAGTAACATTACATTCATGATACTCCTAGTAACCCATCACTGTGAAATGATTCTGGAAATATTTTATAGCCTCATTGTACAATAACTACAACCCATTTTGAGAAGTATGGCCAAGGATAACATCCATGGGCAATAGAGAAAAGTTCAAGTACTCACTCCACCATTCACTCTGTGTGTAACCTCAATGAATCCCTAACTTTCTAAGCATCAGTTTCTTCATCTGAAAAGTAAGAGTATCACTGCCCTTTTCTAACATGTAGCACAACTGAGCAGAAATAAGCCTTAATTACCCAAAATTCCATTAAAATGAGCAGGGTGTTGGAAGACTAGCCATTAAAATCTTGACTCATTATCAGAGTATATAAGCGCATTCATTCTGGATTTCTACATACTGTATAA
The DNA here is from genome assembly GCF_049350105.2 of Macaca mulatta. Classification (NCBI taxonomy): domain Eukaryota; kingdom Metazoa; phylum Chordata; class Mammalia; order Primates; family Cercopithecidae; genus Macaca; species Macaca mulatta. Next base: position 30,637,676 of record NC_133407.1, read on the forward strand.
CAAAACAAAAGGGGATGCTTGAAATTCGCATTTTGTGATAACCTCAAAATTCTGAACCAAGTATCAGCCTCCAATTCTTCAACTCTCTCTCTCTTTCTTTCTCTGATTCTGTGTTTTCTTGTGCAGTGAAAGTCAGTAGGCTCCCCAGTTATGGGCCAGTGAAAGAGGTGTGTTTTTAAACTCTCTTTTGTTTAAATTTACTTCCAGCTTGGAGGAAGAAACCATCCACAATCCATTGCCCTGGAACATGGATGCCAGGACCCTTCCTGGAGAACCTAATTTAAAATTTCCTCAGCAACCATAACTCATGACATTTCAAAAAATGTGTTAGTGTTCTCCAAAGTTAAATCCCAAAAGGGGAACTGAGAGAGAGAGAGAGAGAGAGAGAGAGAGAGAGAAAACGGGCAAGGGACTCAATGATTAAATTGTTTGGAAAACTTTACATTTTTAAAACTTTTTTATGCCCCTCATGGAAATTCTTAGTTCTTCTTAGTTTAAATGAACAAATATTTGCAGAAAATAATCTATTTAAATTTGTTTAACCTAGTATTTCCCAAACATATTTGACTTTGTCCTCAAGGTAGCTATTTAGAAATCCCAATTTAGAGGAAGGCAAAGCAAGATGACAGACCAGAAACCTCAACCAATCATTCCTCCCACAAGAATGTCAAATTAACAACTGTCTACCCAGAAAAAAACCACCTGCACAAAAAACAAAAATCAGGTGAGCACTGGCAGTACCTGGATCTAACTTCATATCGCTGCAAGAGCCACTAAAGAGATGGAAAAACAGTTCTGAATCTCCAGTGTCATCCCTTCCCAACCCTGGCAGCAGGGGAGTAGTGGGGAGAGTTTCTCTGGGTGCTGGGTGACAGAGAACACAGCAATTGTGAGGCATTGAACTCAGTTTTGTCCTGTTAGAGCAGAAAGAAAAACTGGACCAAACCCAGCTGATACCCACCCACAGACAAAGCATTTAAATTAACTCTAGCCAGAAGGAATTGCCATCCCAGCAGTCCGAATTTGAGTGTCTGCAAACCTCGCCACAGACAGCTGCAACACTCTGTGTCTCCAAGCAAATTTGAAAGGCGGCCTAGGCCATAAAGACTGAAACTCTTAGGTTAGTCCTAGTGCTGAACTAGGTCCAGAGGAAGTGGACTGAGTGGGTACGTGACATACGGAGACACCAGCTGGGGCAGCCAAGGGAGTGCCAGTATCACCCCTCCCCTAACCCCAGGCCATACAGCTCAAGGCTCCAAAAGAGACCTCTTCCTTCCACTTGAGGAGAGGAGAGAGAAGAGGAGGGAGGACTTTTTCTTGCATCTATGATACCAGCTCAGCCACAGCAGGACAGGGCACCGGTCAGAGTTTGAGGCCCTCATTCCAGGTCCTACCTCCCAGATGACATTTCTAAGCAAACTCTGGGCCAGAAGAGAACCCATTGCCTTGAAGGAAAGGACCCAGTCCTGGCAGCATTCATCACCTGCTACCTGAAGAGCCCTTGGTCCTTGAACAACCAGCAGCAATACCCAGGTACTACACTGAGGGCCTTGGATGAGCCTCTGAGACTTGCTGGCTTCAGCACTATACCAACTGTGGTGTCTGTGGGGCAAAACTTCGTCCCAGAAAAGCAGAGGGAAAAGTAAATGGGATTTTGTCTTGCACCTTAGGTAACAGCACAGCCACAGTGGGGTAGAACACAAGTGGGCTCTTGGGGTCCCCAATTCCAGGACATGGCTCTTGGATGACATTCCTTGACCTCCCATAGGCCAGGGGGGAGTCTACTGCCCTAAAGGGTGAGTAATGGGCCAGGCAGCATTCATGACAAGCTGACTTAAGAGACCTTGGGCCGTAAGGGAACACCAGCAGTAGTCTGGCATTACTCCTCATGGCTTGGTGTGGCAATAGCTACAGGGTGAGGCTCCTTTGCCTATGGAAAAGGGAGGGAAGAGGGGGAAGGAATACATCTTGTGGTTTTAGTGCCAGCTTAGCCGCAATACAATAGAATACCAGGTAAACTTCTAAGGAATTTAGTTCTTGTCCCTGACTCCCAGAAGGCACTTTTGGACCCACCCAGGAACTGGGAGTCCTTGCCACCATGAAAGGAAGGACACAGGCCTGGTTGACTTGGCCACCTGCTGACTGTAGAGCCCCGGGGCCTTAAGTGAATACAGGCAGTTGTCATGGAGTGGCTACAGCAGGCCTTGGGTGAGACCCAGTCCTGTGCTGGCTTCAGGTCTGGCCCAGTGTAGTCATAGTAGTGGTGGCCACAGGGGTGCTTGTGTCACTTCACCTCCACCTTTAGCTAACTCAGAACAGAAAGAGAGACTCTGTATGTTTGGGAGAAAGCAAGGAAAGAGAACCAGAGTCTCTGCCTGGTAATGCAAATCTCCCAGATCTTGTCCAACACTAACAAGACAGTACCTCTACAAGTCTGCAGAAACCACAGTGTTACTGGGCTTGGGGCGCCCCCTAAAGCACTGCTTAGACCACAACACACAAGTCATTTCAAATATCTGGAAAGCCTTCACAAGAAAGACAGCTATAAATAAGTCCAGAGAGTAAAGACTACAATAAATACCAAACTCTTCAATACCTAAACACAAAAGAACATCTACTAGCATCAACACCATTTAGGAAAACATGACCTCATGAAACGCACTAAATAAGTCACCAGGGAAAGATCCTGGAAAAACAGGGATATGTGAACTTTCAGACAGAAAATTCAAATTCAAATAGCTGTGGTAAGGAAACTCAGTGAAATTCAAGGTAACACAGAGAAATAATTTAGAATCATATTAGATACATTTGACAAAGAAATGAAAATAATTAAAAATAATCAAGTAGAAATTCTAGAGCTGAAAAATGCAATTGGTATAGTAAAGAATGCATCAGAATCCTTTAATAGCAGAATTGATCAAGCAGAAGAAAGAATTAGTAAGCTTGAATACAGGCTATTTTAAAATACTCAGTCAGAAGAGACAAAAAAAGAATAAAGCACAATGAAGCATGCCTACAGGATCTAGAAAATAGCCTCAAGAGGGCAAATCTAAGATTTATTGGCCTTACAGAGGAGGTAGAGAAAAAGATAAGGATAGAAAGTTTATTCAAAGGGGTAATAACAGAGAACTTCTCAAACCAAGAGAAAGATATCAATATCCAAGTACAAGACAGAGAACACCAAGCAAATTTAATGCAAGGAAGACTACCTCAAGACACTTAATAATACAATTCCCAAAGTTCAAGAATAAAGAAAGGATCCTAAAAGCAGAAAGGGAAAATAAATAAATAACATACAGTGGAGCTCCAGTACATCTGGCAGCAGACTTTTCAGTGGAAAACTTATAGGCCAGGAGAGAGAGGCATGACACATTTAAAGTGCTGCAGGAAAATAGCTTTTACCCTAGAATAGTGTATTGGGTGAAAATATCCTTCAAACTTGAAGGAGAATTAAAGACTTTCCCAGACAAACAAAAGCGGAGGGATTTCATCAATGCCAAGCCTGTCCTACAAGAAATGCTAAAGGGAGAACTTTAATCAGAAAGAAAATGATATCAATAAGCAATAAGTAATCACCTGAAGGTACAAAACTCACTGGTAATGATAAATACAGAGAAAAATACAGAATATTATGACACTATAACTGTGGTGTGTAAACTACTCTTATCCTAAGTAGAAAGACTAAATAATGAACCAATCAAAAATAATAACTACAACAACTTTTCCAGACATAGCCAGTACAAAAAGACATAAATAGAAACAATAAAAGGTTGAAAAGTGAGGGAGCAAAGTTAAAGCTCAGAGTTTTTATTAGTTTTCTTTTTGCTTGTTTATTTCTTTGTTTATGCAAATAGTGTTAAGTTGTTATCAGGTTAAAATATGGGTTATAAAATAGTATTTGAAAGCCTCATGGTAACCTCAAACCAAAAACCATGTAATGGATACACAAAAAATAAAAACCAAGAAGGTGAATCATATCACCAGAAAAAAATCACGTTCACTAGGAGAAAACAGGAAGGGGAGAAGGAAGAAAGAGAAACCAGAAAACAAATAGGAGCTAAAAATAAAAACAATTGAATTCATGAACATAGAGAGCAGAAGGATGGTTACCAGAGGCTGGGAATAGTAGTGGGGTTGGCGGGAGGGTGCAACTGGGGAGGAGATGGGGATGGTTAGTGGGTACAAAAACATAGTTAGAATGAACAAGACCTACTATTTTATAGTACAACAGGAATAGAGTGACTATATTCAATAATAACATAATTGTACAATTTAAAATAACTTAAAGAGTGTAATCAAAGGGCAAATGCTTGAGGGGATACTCCATTCCCTATGATGTGCTTACTTCACGTTACATGTCTGTATCAAAACACTTCATGTACCCCATAAATATACACACCTACTATGTACCCACAAAAATGTTACAAATAGAAAACAAAAACAAAATTTTGAAAAAGAAGTCTCACTTTGGTATTCCATCAAACACATTTAGGAAATTCTTGTTCAATTACTTGGTGCCCAGTATCACTTGAACCATCACATAGCCACTATATAGATCAAATGACAGGTTCCCAAGGGAAAGAGATTTTCCAAGTTACAGTGTGTTCTGGCCATGATTCGGGGAAATTTAACAAACAGAAGGAAGACAAGCAAGAAAGGAAGTCTACATCAAAATATAAGGACTCTTAGCCATCATATGCTAAGCCATTACAAGGGATAGGAACCTACCCAAAGAGACTAAAGCAAATAAGGACAAGTAGTAGTTCATATATCTTAAAAATTCAAAGGTAGATTAAGCTTTGTAATGTAAATATTATTACCAGGCCTCTTATTTTCCTCTGTGTTAGCTTCATTCTCAGTCAAGATCCTTTTCTCTGGCAGTCTCTGCACTTCAAACTAACATTCTACCAGTTCAGAAGCCCCAGAAGAAATAGTCCAGCTTCCCAAAGTTCTAGCAAAAGTCCCAGACATGACTTGAATTGAACCAATTTGGATCACCCACCCATTCTTGAATCAATTTCTGTAGCCAGAAGAGATGAAATAAGGGATGGAGGATGGGCCTGGCAAGAAATGGTTCCCCAAAGGAATCTTAGGGTGATATTACCAGAAGAAAGTGGAATAGATGCTGGGTAAACAAAACAACCTGGGTATCCAGAATATCCATCAAAGAAGGCCTACTTGTGTGTATCTCCTTGGTATAGACAGACCATAAGACAATACATTATCTACTAAGCCTCTCTGCCTCATGACGCTGTCCTGCATCCAGGACTGCCTGTGCAGACTACCACAAGAAGAGAAGCACAGCTTTGCCTAGGACTAAAGGCCACATGAAAGATAACTACGCCTCTTATTCCAGGCTAGGAGGCCAGAATTGGATGCGTTTATCAGGACACTCATGATGCTTAGCCGTGATTTTTAAGTAGTCTGAGCCATGCTTCAGACATGTTCTATAGAGGTGCGTGATTTTATTGTCAAAAAAAGTAACCTGCTGACATACATTAACAACGTGTGTGTGTGTGTGTGTGTGTGTGTGTGTGTATTCTTTCGCACCCTTACAATGAATTCCAAACTTCTATCATTCCATGAACCGAAGAGAAAATGGCAGATTTTTTTCATAATCTGCTGTTCTTCTGAATGCTTTAGAGATTCTGAAGTTTAATCTTAACGTAAAATGTTCTCTTATCATAAGGTTCCAGTAGTAGTGGGGAAGAGTAATGGAGTAATGCTGTGTAGTAAAAGAACATGGACTTTGGAACTAAATATATCTTCATCTACTCATTCAACACTTATCTATTGAGTAATTAAGAGGTACCAGATATTATTCCGTGTGCTATAGATAGATACATCAGCAAACAAAATACAAAAATACCTGCCCTTGTGTAGTTTGTATACTGGTGGGACTTACATTCAAATTTCAGGTCATCAACTTGATCATCAACTAACCATATAAATTTGAATTTTTTTTCCCCTGTATAGAGGAAATGATGATCCCTTGCTTTTGGGTGAACAGTAAGAACTACATGGGATGATGCAGAGCATGTCTATAGCATGTCATCTAGGACACGGGTCCCCAACCCTGGAGCCTCAGACCAGTACCAGTCCTAGGCCTGTTAGGAACCTGGATGCACAGCACTGGGTGAGCAATGGGCAAGCGAGTCTTACTGCCTCAGCTCTGCCTCCTCTCAGATCAGCAGTGGCGTTAGATTTAATGGGAGAGTGAACCCTATTGTGAACTGCACATGAGAGGGATCTAGGTTGCACACTCTGCTCCTTAGAAGAATCTAACTAATGCTTGTTGATCTGAGGTGGAACAGTTTCATCCCCAAACTGTCACCCTGATCCCCCCATCTGTGGAAAACTTGTCTTCACAGAACTTCTCCCTTGTGCCAAAAATGTTGGAGACCGCTGATCTACGACATGGCAAGCATGCAATAAATGGCAGCCACTCTTGTAGCTATTATTCTAGTCTGTACAAATGGTCGAGTAGCCACAAAAGAACTAAAGTAATGTTTTTGCAATAAAAAGAGAGTACACAAAATTAGATCTAAAAATCATAAATGAATTTTCCCAGTAGACAAAAAACATTGATAGTCATAATGTTTCTTTACCTTATTGAGATAGTAAAAACAGTATGCAGAAACAAACGAATGAGAGGCAGAAGCAAGAATCATCGGCCATCAACATTTCCGGAACATTCACTCTTTAGGACAGTCCTCTGACCTCTGCTCGACCCCACCACTCTGCTCTCCCGTGATCTTTCCATATAGTAAATAGCATGTTATTTTGGTTCTGCCTAGCTGTTCACATCAAGAGTAAATAATCAGAGAACTCAAAGTTTAAAAAATATGGTTACTCTAAAAGAAAAAAAGTGAGAGAGAGAGAAAAAAAATGATACCATAAGAAAACTGTTTTCCATGGCCACATAACCTCAGCAATAGAACGCTAATGGTCATTAAATACCATCCTAATCCTACAAGTGAACAGATTATTGAAAATTTCAAAGTGGCAGCTTTGATTTGAAGATTCACCTCATTGACTATCTAATTCATTCCTAATGACATAATCATTGGTGAACAGTAAACGCAATTCAGAGGGTCAGAACTCTCCTATTAGTCATTAGCTTTTATATCCAAAGTGCTATTTTACTACTGAGCTTGTATTTTACTATCTAAAAGAAGAAAGTATCACCATTTTTAAGGTGATGATTATTAAAGTGCCGCCACAAACTGCACATGGTTATTATAGCACAAATAGCTATTTGAGACATACACAAAACACATTTAAATCTGTTTCACATACACGAAAAATTCACAAATAAAACTCAGCTAGAGATAAATTAATTACCTTATTATGTTCCACAAGGAAAACAAGTGTTAGATACCCTGCTGCATTGTTTGTGGTAAGCAATCAATATTTTACTGTCTAACCATATTTAACTTTACATGTATATTTAAATCCCTTTCTACTAGGAATTCTAATACAATACTCTAAGCATAACTCACGGCCATATTCAGGTGAATTAAAGATTCCCTGAAATACACAACACGAAGGAAGTAGCATTTCATCTGCATCTGTTTCTCTTATTTATTACCTAATCCTTCAACCCCCAATTCTCCCTACAGTTCTTTATTAATTTAAACAAAATATGTTCAATTGGACTTTTCTTAGTAAGGCACAAATCTGTACACTTACCCTATCACAAACCATTAATAAAGACCAAAAAAATTGTATATAGTGAATACTTATATCAAAATCGGTTTCTAAAATGTTATGAGACTAATTAAAGAATTGTGCTTCCTTGTACTAGGCTCCTTTGCAAGGTTTGCTTGTAGATTCAAGCAGCTCAAATATTGATCTGTTTCCTGTATTCTGAAGATGGATGGGACAGAACTGTAGTGTTTGGCTTTGCTATAGTTAACCCGAAAGCCTTTTAAATGTGCCTGAGAAATTGGTAAGTGGCAAGTTCAAGAGCTCTTTAAACATGGGAAATGTCGTCATACCTACTGCTTGTTTGTTTTTTTTTTTTTAATTTAAAATTTGTGATCAATGCCTCTATATTTCAAAATCCAATCATGGAGCTAATGCTAAAGACAGCATAGTGGTGAAACAGAAAACATGCATAATGATGATGCGGAGTCCATATATATATATTAATGTGATGAGTCCTAGGAAAGGGGAGGAAGGGAAACCTGCCTTTTGTGTCAACTTGAAGTTACTGGACTTGATTTATCTTCTTTTGCAGTTTATAAGATTAAAGAGTGATGTTCATTTTGCCCTTACATTTGATAAATTTAAATTTAATAAATGTTTAAATTTAATAAATGTTTTCATCTTTGTGTCCATATGTCTGCTACTTCCCTTTCTCAGATTTCAAAGTTGAATATTCTCTTAGAGCATATTTCTCAGTAAACTCTGAAATTTACACTAATATTGGATATTTCCAAGGGTTGTCCACAAATTATCAGAGAAAATCAATAAGTCAATGCCCCTCACTGTATCCATCCCACCTGTGCACAGAACCCTCCCCTATCTCATCTGGAGAGACACCAGAGAAATGAAGGGCAGTGTTTCCATTTAATGAGGTTGAGTGGACTTGGCACCCCAATATGAATGCAAGCATTTATCCAATCATATTAGTAAAAATGGAGAAGTTATTTGATAGATGAACAGGATAGCTCTGAGCAATGTCATCATATAATATTAATTATATTTTATAACCCCTAGAGGCAAAGACTGGCCCTTTTGCAGATTTTTTCCCAAGGGTTATAAAGTTCTCAATCTAGTGCTTTTTCAAAAAAAAATTAAAGATATTTTTCTTGGAGGAGTAAAAGAGAAATGTGAAGGTTAGCCAGGGCAGGAGGTTACTCTTTCTCTTTTTCCATGTCTAAAAACATACAGGTACAGATATGCCAAAAAGCCTTCAGGAATAATTCATTCTCAATCCTAACCTAGACAATGCTCACAATTATCAGATTTTGTAATTTAAAAATAACTGTAACATATTACATGAAATTGAGTTCTGAATTCTCAACCATCTAAAGTTTTCAGGAGGAAAGTGACCCAGCAGCAGTGTGTTTTCATGGCACTTGAAATAATTTCTCAGTCCTTTATCCTTTATTTACAGCAATTTTTTTTTTGCAATAACTTCAGCAATGAAGATCATGAATAAGGGAATATGCATACCGTAAGTTGGAATCTCTCACCATCCTTTGCCAAAAAGCCTCTAACATCTGACCATATTCTATGGACTTCTCATTTCCCACCATAACTTTCCCACCATAACTCTCCATCTCTCTGTAACCCTCCATCTCACTTTAGGCTCTCTAATCTATACACAATGGCAACTCTTAATATTTCCTCACTTTGAATTAATCCAATTAACTTTAACCCTTTTGCTGCCCCATCTGGTTTAATCCCATCTTGCTAATAAGTGAGACCAAGATATTGCCTGAAAAGTTAGCATGAGTCCCAATAAATGTCCAGGTAGGATTCTAACAAATTTAAAGTGAGATGCAGCTCATTTGAACCATTTTCATAGGACTCAATAAAAAAAGTCACATCACAGTCAAAATTGTATCGGTAAGTTATTACTTCAATGCTCCATCCATATCTCTTGGGATCTTTTTTGAAGAAATGCTCTTGAACTACTGAAACACACTTTTGTGCATTCCAATGACTGAGACGTTCAGGAGTATGAAAGTCCAGCTCTTTTGCCATAAGTTGTGGAAAAGCTGCAATTGTAAAACAAGAATTGATTGCCATAAAAAGGAATAATCAGAGATAAGAAATTTTGGCAATTAAAAATATAATTGCATTAAAACATTGATAGAAAATATGGGGGATGGAAGCAGACTAAATCTCCCAAAACACTGAGAAAAAAAAAAAAAGAAATGGGAAGCAAACACAGAATCAGTTGAAGAGATCCATGAATGAGATACAAGAGGAAACTAAGAAAATAAAGGAAAGAAAACATTGGAGGCAAATTTCCACAGCTGAAAAATGACAGAAGCCATGATATTAAGGGCAATCACAAAGTGCCTAACAGGATGACTTTAAGAAGAACCATCTCTAGTGATAACTTGACAGTTCGGATCACTAAGGACAATACAAAGATCCAAAAATAGTCACCTAAAAAGAACAGGTTATCTACATAGGAAGGAGAAGCACAAAGGCATCAGACTTCTCATCAGCAATATTAACTGCTAAAAGACAATGGAGTAGAATGGCAGGCTGGGAGGATCCAAGAAAAATACCTTCAAAAGAAAGTATATTTCATTGCAGTCATTTTAAAATAAAGGAGCAGGTTGAGATTAGCAATTAAATTCAAACATACGTTTATTTTCTCATGGTAGAGAGGGAGAAAGAATGTCAACTGGAAACTCCAAGAAAAATTACTAGTATCAGAAAAAAATTATTCAAATACTAAACAAGTAAAATACAGCATTAATTTGAAAAATTAAGCTGGGTAAGGACATTAAAGTGGAAAGAAAATATGTGTCGTGGATATTTTCACTGAGTGGATATCCACTATAGGGGATATTTTCACTGATATTTTCAAGGCTGACTCACTTATCGCCCGGCTGCTGGTAATAGCAGATGCTGACTGCTCACATCTTTGTTCTTGACTGGGAATTTCTCTTAGCCTCAGGGAACTGTCTAGCCCCAAGGTTTTGTTCCCTGTAGGATTGTCTAAGATCTCAGTTGCAACCACCTTGCACATCAGCTTCTTCCTCTGCCCAATCCTGCCTTCCTTACAATCTCTCCTTCCTCAGTTCCTTACAATCTTTCCTTTCTCACTTCTATTTCCTACTCACTTTATGAGTAAATCTCCCAAGAGCACTCCCCATGCAATTTTCCATCTCGGAGTCTGTTTTCAGGGAACCCAATCTAAGACACACGTGTAAAGTCATAAAGGTGGAAGGGGCATGGGCGTTCAGAAGATTGCATACAATTCTCTATGACTGCGCAAAGGATTCATGTAGAGAGCTAGAAAGAGAAGAAATTAAAAGACATGTTATTTTTGAAGCAAAAATTCAATGAACACGTATTCCAGGTGGAGAGCTACGCAACAGGACTAGAGAGTAGTTGTTCCAAAATAGAATGAGAGGTCAGGAGGATCCAAGAAAAATATCTTCAAAAAGAAAATACACTCTTTCCTTTTACCAGTGAGTGAAGGCCAGTAAGTGGTGAAGTATGAATAACACACTATGGAATCTGCATGCACAGCCTAAGCTGTATGACCCTGATTAGTTAACCTCTCTGAACCTCAGTGTCCTCATCTGTAAAATGTCCAAAAAATCATCGACTCCTGTGAGAAAAATGAGATAGCATCCATGAAAATGCTTTGTGATGAGATTCAAATGTAAATTATTATTAACAGACATCAGCCTATAATGTTTGAGCATGGTTTCAGGCCTGATAAAGTAGACTGACTGTAAGTCTATTTATAAGAACTAAGAGAACTTCATCCTAGGGGAAAAGGGAATCAGATATGCATGACAGTCTGATAACAGTGGTTATTGGAGGAGGGAGTGAGTGATTCTGAGTTATGAGTTGTCACCTGGATTTGCTTACCCTACCCTCACTTTCCTCCACCTCCAGTCCCCATGAAATTCATTTGTGTTTGTGGTGATGGGGGATGGGGAGAAGGGGAGGGAAAGGAGAAAGAATCAGGGAGGGAAAGCTATGGATGAGAAAAGGGGAGAACTATTGCAGTAGAACTCTTTAAGACAATTGGCACAAATAGCTCTGCTTCATGGTATAACCCAAAATTGCGAGAGAAACATTCTATCTACTTCTGCCAGGAATATGATGTGGCTCTGACACCCTAAGGATTCCAGAAAGTATGAGGCACCATTGCCACCTAAGAACTCCCACACATCAATGGCAGTGATGCCTTAGCAACAAAGGTGGAACCCATAAAGGGCAGCTCGGCTGTGGGCCCAGTGAAATGTCAGAGTGGTTGGAGGCCTAAGCAGAAGGAAGCCAGAGAAGAAATGGTAAGAAAATGGGCGCCATATGTGGTACTCATCAGAAACCATGTGGGACTCTCAACAGTAAATACAGGACCTTTTCCAGAAGTAAAGGTCTTGCAATTACAGATGAGAGGAAAACCAAAGAAATATGTGTTGTTACTGCTAATGTCATGCCATTTCAACCAGGACTTATGTTGCCTAGGGAAACATAATAATTACTATTATTATTTACCAGATAATAGCAATCTGTATAAGAAAATGCCTTTCATTTCTTGTCATTGCCTAGCCTAATCCCCTGCAAAAATAAATTTATGACTACTTCATTATATCAGGTTTTCCTAAAATTAGAATATAAAAGATATTACATTAAGGCCTCACTAATGGCACATCAGATTCACTATCAAAGGATGACTAGTGAATTAAGCGAAAGTCCAAAGACGCTGGAATGTCCCAGAAGCACTCAGACGTCTATGTGTATCATCTATAAATGTATCTAAAAATTCCTCTAGAATTGATAATATTTTCCATCTGCAACATCTCCTTCGGGGGGTAAATGTCATATGCTACTACCCTTTGGGTAAACAGCGTATCTCTTCCTGAGCCTGTCTGTCTAAAACTCTAAAGAGTGTTATTTATCATCAAGTGTGTCTTTCCACAAGGCATACTGGGTATCCACATTTGCTAATCATTCACAGTATGCCCTAAGCTGCAGTAAAACCTGGATCAGTTTCTCCTGTTCAGCCGTAGTGAGTTACAGCTGATGTGGTACTTCCTTCTTACCGATGTTGCTGACAACAATGCACATTGACCTCTATTATTAAAAAAACAACAACAACAAATAAAATTTTGTACTCTAACCATATTCCCTGCAGATTCAGAGAACACATCAAATTATTTATCTCCTTATCATTAAAGTATTTGTCTGTCCCAAGTAGAACCTCTGCCAGTGAAATCTCATCTGTATCGTTCTTGACTAGACATCAGGATTCACTCAAGTTTGCGGTCACTCTTTTCAGAAAGTTCAGATTGAAAAATAAATAAATAAATCATAAATTTGAAGTTTAGAGGATTGTTTTTGTTTTTAGGGTCTAAGGGGAGCTTTCAAATAATTACATAAACAAAAAATGTTTTTAAAATAACATTTTCTATGTCTTTTCTTTTTTTTAGCTGAGAAAAGTCCTAATTATTCACTCCCATTTAGCACGTCTTTGCAAAAATATCCGAACTAATTTCTTGCAATAAACACAGTTAAACTCATTGTTCTTCTCAGATTTTTTTCTCTTGCTAAAAATTTTCTTAAATGTGGAACAATGTTATTGTCCTCAACTATAACACGATCTATTTCTCTGGTGTCTTTTAAGTTGTTTATCATTTGCTTCTCTATTTCAGATGGAATTAATCTTCTAAAAACAGATTGTGCTCTAAGATGTTTTACAGCTAAAAGCTCCATCAAGACTTTTTCACAACTTGTTAATGGAACAAAAAGCAACCAGGTAACTGCATTCCAGGTGCTGTAATAAATGCTTACCACTGCATTCACTGAAGCCATCAGTGTTGTTTCACAGACATCTAGGAAGCCTTTTTGTTTCATAAATCATTGAAATATTCAGGACCTTTTGTATGAGCCAGAGATATTCCTAGCGTGTTTAGCATCAATAACAATGAAAACTGGCGTGACAACATCTTAAGCAATCTAAAATATTGTATGGGGAGTTCCCGCCTGCCTTTCATTGTAGGGCTACTGAAAATAAATTCATTTCATCATCCCTCAACCAACACACACACACACACACACACACACACACACACACGCACACTACCAACACACACTAATTGCCACCACTTAGGCAATTTATTACTTTTAGGGCTAAATTCTGCCTTTTTCTTTGACAGAGATACTATAACTAGATTTAATGCATAATGAAAATTTAAAATTTCAATTGACTTATACCCAGTGGATCTAAAACACAAATTAATTGAACATACTATGCATTATGTGTGAATTCAATTCCGAATATTTTACAATGGAAGATCCTGCTCAGTGACAGCTTCTTATTGGCAAAATAGATAAGTTCCTATCAAAAGATATGAACTTGGCCTTAGTGAGACTCATTTCTCTACTTCAAGTTGATCAGGCCAAGACTCTTGAAATCATCCATAAGTTCTTTCTTTCACACCAACAGCCCTAGCTAATTTAATATAACCAGAATCCATTGACTCCCTATCTCAACAGCCATCATCTGATCCTAGAGTCTTCAAGTTGGTCTCCCAGCTTTCCCCTTTATTCCTCTATAAACTATCCTATACCCAAAGCCAGAATGTTCCTTTAAAAATATAAGTCAGGGCCAGGTGCAGTGGCTCACACCTACAATCCCAGTACTCTGGGAGGCCAAGTTGGGTGAACTGCTTGAGGTCAGGAATTTGAGGCCAGCCTGATCAACATGGTAAAACCCCATCTTTACTAAAAATACAAAATTTTGCGCAGCGTGGGCGGCGGGCACCTGTAATCCCAGCTACTCAGGAAGCTGGGGCAGGAGAATGGCTTGAACCTGGGAGGCAGAGGTTGCAGTGAGCTAAGATCACCCCACTGTACTCCAACCTCAGTGACAAAAAGAGAGACTCCATCAAAAAAAAAAAAAAAGTCATATCATGTCACTCTTCTGCTTCACCCTCTCCAGTGGCTTCCACCTCACTATGAATAAAAAGCCAAAGACCTTATCATGGCCCAGAAAGCCCTTCATGGGCTAGGTCCCCATTGCCTTTCTGACCTCATCTTCTACCACCCTTTCCCTCATTAATTTCAATCTAGCCACACTGGCTTCCTTTCTGCTCCTCAGATACTCTATGCTCCCACCTCCCATTCTTTCCTCACGCTCTTTGCACTTGAGATACCCTCTGCCGAGAATGAATTTCTGCCAGATATCCGTTTGGTTGGCCTTCTTACTCACTTCAGAACTCTGCTCAAGTAGCACCTCATCGAGAGGTCTGATCACTATATAAAAAAGAGCTTATATACCAGATCCAATTTATGTGCCTCCTCAGATTCACTCTGTCCTACCTGTTCCCAGACATCAGTCATTTGCCCTACTTCCCAGATGGAGTAGCCCCACCAAATGCAATTAAAGCTCTGCAATTCTTGTGATCAAACCCCTGGTTGACACGGTCATCTGCTCATCTCTTAGCTCTGCTGGCTAAGTCAACTTTCCCCATGCAGAGAGTCAGCCCTCTGTAGCTCCTGAGTCCAGATCCAAACCAACTTGGCCCATGAAGATTCTGGCCTTCCCAATAGTTTCCCAGAGAGACCTAATAGTACCAACCAGAAGTGGAACATCATGTTAGGGAAGCTTTGATCAGTAAGAAACAAAAGATGGGAAGACAGCAACATAAATTGCCCTTCTTTCCTCCCTCCAGCAGACAGTTTTAAAGCACAAAGGTCCATACAGCCTCTGGAAATGTCCTTAGTGACCAAGCAGTCAACTATTCCTTCCGGGGCTGTGACCAGGTCCAAAATGTTCCATCTTTTATTTGTTTCTCTGATTCCCTGTTTTATGTTCCCTTTTCCCCTACTTTTGCTGCCGTAGAATCACATCTCCTAAAATTTTTAGGATGCAAGGTGTATCTCAGGCTCTGTGCTTTAGGGAATCTAAGATATGCTTACACACACACACTCAAGCTATACTCCTGATCCTGCTTTATTTCTCTTCTCTGTTTATCACTTATCTTTGTGTCTATTGCCTCCAGTAGAATGTAAACTCCATGAGAGCAGAGACTATTTCTTTTGCTCACTGCTGTTTTCCAATGCCTATAACAGTGACTCGCATATAGTGGGCATTTAATAAATATGGGTTTAGGGTCAGGCACAGTGGCTCACACCAGTTATCCCAGCACCTTGAGAAACAGAGGCAGGGGGCTTACTTGAGAAGTTTGAGACCAGCCTGAGAAACATAGCAAGACCTCATCTCTACAAAAAAAATTTATTTTAACTAGTTGGGCAGGGTTGCATGCACCTCTAGTCTTAGTTACGTAGGAGGCTGAGATGGGAGAATCACTTGATCCTGGGAGTTCAAAGTTGTAGTGAGCTATGATCACGTGATTGCACTCTAGCCTTCGTGACAGAGGGAGACCCTGTCTCTAAATATGTGTGTGTGTGTGTGTTTAGACAATGAATAAATGAGAATTTTGTTTGCAAGTGTGGAATTATGCACCATTTTACATTCAAAAAAACAGAAACTTAAGGAGTTCAGGTTTTTATTCACGACCTAGTTTTTTATGTCAATGTTTCTACGTGGAATATTTCCTGATATTCTCACTCTCCTAAATTTCACCAAACTTCATTGGTTATCTCTCAACTCAAAGTTCAACTCCTCTTAAAACCCACTTTCCCTAATTAGGCTCCCTAATGACATAAGTATTTCCTTCCATAACAGTCATTTTTTTCAGTCCCCCTAGATAGTGCACATACACCCTTACGAGTACACGTTATGCATTTTACCCATTCTCACAGAACTGCATAATATCCTAAAACAGATTCAGAAGGTCTTTAGCCCTTTCTCTACCACACACCTCCTCAGAGATATACACAAGGCTGTTCCCTCCCACATCCAAACGCCTCCTGCTAATCCTGACATTAATAATAACTACTAATTGCTGAGCGCATAAAATATGCCAGGCAATGTGGTAGGCATTTAATCCTCACAAAAACCCCGAAAAGTATAAAATATCTTAAAATTCATTCATATTAAAGTGTTTGGGTCTTACTATGTTCTCCTCTGAGTTATTAGGCTGGATGAAGCTGACCTAGGCAACAGAAATGAATCAGTCTGGCACAGCTTTATTCATCAAGGAGCAAGTGATTCCATGGGAAAAGCAAGCCTACCTCCTTCCTCATACTCCTCAGTTTAAAGTCCTGCCCAAATCATTGATCCATGGCTTTGTAACTTTCCTGGAATGGCTTCAAGAGAATACATCCTGTCTCTTTATGTAATTTAAAGCTCCCTGAGATCAGACATATATTTTATCTCTTGGTTGTTTCTGGAAAACTGTATTGTTTATTGAATCTATTTACTACCCAATCTATTTACTACCTCTAGTGTAAACTCTTGATCAAACACACTATAAGATAAAATCAGTAATAAGAAATTGGCCTTAAAAATTCAAAATTATCTAGAAGACCATTTAAAATATGGATTTACATATATTTTCATTGACAGTTTCATCCTATGTGTATATTGCATCTTGACATATTGGCGTTAATGATTATGGTATGCGTATACAGAACTATGCTTTAAAATAATGGTAATGATAACATGAACCAATCAGAATTAACAAGCTACTTCAAAAATAAGAAAAATGAGAAATAATATACTCTAAAACATAGAAACAAGCCCCTGCAATTTTTTCAAAGGTGTTTAAATTAAGTAAAACTCAACCTTTTACTTTAAAAGCTGTCATTAAACACGTAAAGTTTCCTTTTTTTTTTTTTTTTTCCAGACAAAGTCTCGCTCTTGTCCCCCAGACTGAAGTACAATGGCACGATCTCGGCTCACTGCAACCTCCACCTCCCAGGTTCAAGCAATTCTCCTCCCTCGGCCTCCTGAGTAGCTGGGATTACAGGTGCCTGCCACTACGCCCGGCTAATTTTTGTATTTTTTTAAGTAGAGTCAGGGTTTCACCATGTTGGCCAGGCTGGTCTCAAACTCCTGACCTCAGGTGATCCCCCCGCCTCGGTCTCCCAAAGTCCTGGGATTACAGACATGAGCCACTGCGCCCAACTGTAAAGTTTCCTTTTAACAGTGAAAATCAAAAGGCTACATATTATTATGAAATTCTAATTTTTTGCTTTGGTGAATGTTAAAATAATACATGCAAAATAATTTGGTACAAACTGAAATGGACACCTATGTCAACAAATATAGGATTTTTTTAACCAGTTCAAAATCTTTCAAACAAGGAAGTTCAGTGGAATTTGAATCCATTTTCATAACATTTATAGAAACCATTCCTGAGATTTTATTTTTAATCAAGAATTTGGACAAATTCTACTGTTTTACCAAGTTTGTTATGTAATTTGAATGGGTCCAAATATTTCTTTTTTACCAAGTCTCAGCATATGATTTTCGCTAGGTTGTGTTTCAATAATGAAATATATGAAAAGCTGTACTTTTTTCAAACCACCACAGGTAAAATATGCAGATAAGATGTATTCCCAGGAGTAAATAACTTCTTTAACAGTAAAGCTGTGTAAGTAACAGAGCGACTCCTTTGACCAAAATTTTAAAAGAATTTGGCTAAGTTTCCTGAGACAGATCACGTGTGACATCCTGCTATATACAGGCAAGCATTTGCAGTTGAGGAATTGGAGCCAGAAGTGCACAAAATATTGCAAGATGTCATCAATTTAGTTAATTTTATTTTTTAAAAAACTTTAAAAGATAGTCAATTTAATTGTTTAGAATAAATTGAGAGGGGAGTAACACTCAATTTATATTTACTTATGGAAGTATTTTCTATGGCACAGAGGTTTGCTTGTGGCAAACTATTAAAAATTAGAACCAAAAACATATATTTACAAAATAGACAAGTGTTCCAAATACGCTAACTTGTCTGTGATGGCAAGGGGGCTATCCATAGCATGCATGCTATGCTACCTCTCAAGCATTTTTTTAGTATTAATAAACATGGTGGAGCAACTGGCTTGAGCAATTGGAAACAAGATGCAGGACCCCAACGCAGACTCTGAGTGGAATGACATCTTACCCAAAAAGGGTATGTTGCCCCCCAAGGAAAGTCTGAAACAATTGGAAAAGGAGGTGGAAGAGGAGCAGTGCATCCTCTAGCAGTCAGTGGTGACAACATATAAAGATAGGACTTTGAGAGAGCTGGAGGATCGTGAAGATGAGTTTAATGAGAAGGATGAACGTGCTATTGAAAGGTAAAGATGGCAGAGACTGGCTGAGTGGAAAGCATCTAAACTGAAGAATAAATTTGGAGAAGTTTTGGAAATCTCAGGGAAGGATTATATTCAAGAAGTTACCAAAGCTGGTGAGGGCTTGTGGGCCATTTTGTCCCTTTACAAACAAGGAATTCCCCTCAGTGCCCTGATAAACCAGCACCTCAATGGAGTTGCCAGGAAGTTTCCTGATGTCAAATTTATCAAAGCCATTTCAACAACCTGCATATCCAATTATCCTGATAGGAATCTGCCCACGGGATTTGTTTTCCTGGAAGGAGGTATCAAGGCTCGGTTTATAGGTCCTCTGGTGTCTGATGGCATGAACCTGATGAGAGATGAGTTGGAGTGGAAACTGTCTAAATCTGGAGCAATGAAGCTGGACCTGGAGGAAAACCCTAAGAAGCCGATTGAAGACATGTTGCTGTCCTCAGTGCGGCGCTCTGTCCCCATGAGGAGGAACAGCGATTCTGAGGGTGACTGAGGCTGCAGCTGCTATCACATGCTGAACTTTCTTGTAACAAATTGTCTGGATTTTTTAAAAAAGGAAAAAGCAAGAATGACTCCTTCTGGTTTTTAGCTTTTTATAAATTATGTTTCAAATCTTTACATTTTAGAAATAATCTGCTGGAACTGTTACATTTTTTGGAACTCTTTTTTTAATTATAGTATTTCCTCTAAAAAATTAAAAACAGCTATTGGTATGGCAAAAAAAAAAAATACAAAAAAACCTATCCCTTCAAGGTGGAAGTCAATGTTTCAATAGTGAATTAGAAAGAATTGTTATGTGATTTGGATGCAAAAACAAGATAAGTGCAATCATCATCAATTTTTTAAAAATCTCCTATCAATACACTCTAAAATTTTGGAAACAAGATTTTTAAACCAGTTTAAAATTATTTTAAACAAAAAATTTAAATGGAATTTGAACCCATTTTGATAACAATAAAGCAACGATAATATTGCCTAATTGTCTGTGAGAACTACTGATTGACATCAAAGAAGATGGAAATCTACTAGCCAAATTTTAACATAAGCATTTTCAAAATTGGTGAATGGGAATTAGTTAAAACAGCCAGTAAGAAAATTCTTCCATTTGTATTTATATGTCTTTGTGAGACATGTTTTTTAGTTGTGAAAACCATTACAACAAAGTGCTGAAAAACTAAATTGAGAAACACATTTGAATGTATGACAAATTTTTTAACAAAAGTTTGTAAAATAGTGATGCATACTCAAATATAATTATAATTTTAGTGATAGCAAAAACTTTTGTACCATTAATAATTTAAATAAAAATAAAACAATGATTATCATTAGCGCAGCCTTTTTTTGTTTGTTTTTTTGTTTTGTTTTGTTTTGAGAATGAGTGTCACTCTGTCACCAGGCTGGAGTGCAGTGGGACAATCTCGGCTCACTGCAATCTCCACCTCCCGGGTTCAAGCAATTCTCATGCCTCAGCCTCCCAAGTACCTGGGACTACACCCGGCTAATTTTTGTGTTTTCAGGAGAGACGGGGTTTCACCATGTTGGCCAGGATGGTCTCGAGCTCTTGACCTCATGATCCGCCCACCTCGGCCTCCCAAAGTGCTGGGATTACAGGCATAAGCCACCATGCCCTGCCAGCTCAGGCTTTAAGGTTGTAATTGGTATAGGCTTTATGGTATACATAATAGATATTGACGTGGTAGTTTGTCTATAACTTACAAATGAGTAAAAATACATATAGTGAAGATATACAGTCAAAATTCTTTCACTAATGGGACACGCAAACAAAAATTTTGGAACCAGTGCTATTCGTGATGTATTTTGTGAACCCAAAGCATCAGTGTAACATGTGACATTGCTGGAAATGCAAATTCTGAGGCTCCACCCTAGACCTACTGAATCAGAATCTCTGGGAGAGGGGGACAGGAATATGGGTTTTAACAAGATCTCAAAGTGATTATCTAAGGCATGATACAGATCTAATCAAGACACTCCTCTTTAAAAGCTGCCTGCTGTTTATGAAATTGAAGCAGGCTTCTCACCATATCATTTAAAGGCTCTCCAAACATGGCCAAGCCTCCCTTAATGGCCTGTGTCCATGACTCCTCACCATGTTGGAAGCCTCAGGTATTCTTAGGTGCACACTTCTCTTCTCTCCTCTTTTCTTCATCTGGAATTTCTCCCCAGTCCAGTTATGTCTGCTTAACCAAAACCTTTACAATGTTCAATGCCTACCTTAAAAGTTACCTATTCTAAGAAAACTTGCATAATCTTAGTGAAAAAAAAAGACCTACATATTCTTTTCCCCCTATTTCTTTTATAATGCCCATGGCATCTTATTTGTTCATCTCCCCCAGACT
The DNA here is from genome assembly GCF_049350105.2 of Macaca mulatta. NCBI lineage: Eukaryota > Metazoa > Chordata > Mammalia > Primates > Cercopithecidae > Macaca > Macaca mulatta. The sequence goes on from NC_133407.1 coordinate 30,658,948, forward strand.
GTATTGCATCATGCACTATAACCATTTGCGTACTTATCTAATTCCTTCTAAGGACTGTAGGCTCCTAGAGAGAGACTTGCTTAATCTTTCTTTACACCTTAGCTTAGCACGGGCCTGGAAGGCTCTAATTGCTGGATACAGAATTGAAATAAAATTCCACAACTGAGCTCAGCCCACAATGTCTTCTTCTTTTATCACTCTATTGGGGACACTACCTCATCATGAAGAACCTGAATTTCTCGAGAACTTTCCACATACTTGGGTCACTCACTGGCTATCTCTTCCCCTCAGATTGCATTTCTGAGTTGCACAATCTCTCCTGATCACTTAGTAATGATTGCAATTTAAACACTAGAAAGCAAATGATGATTTAAAAAAAAAAAAAGTTTGCCATGTTTGAGGTCTTACCAGTGCCAGATACTGTACGAAGTGCTTTAGATGGTTGTCTCATTCAGTCCTGACAAAACCTCTATTTGACGGACATATTACCGCTCCCATTTTGCCAGATGAGGAAACTGAGGTGCAGAAAGGGCTACTAGAGTAGTAAGGCCAGGATTGGAATCCAGGCTGGCTGACTACAGAACCTGCAAACTCAACCTCTCCATTACCCTGCTGAGAATAGAAGATGCTACTCCACAGCCATCCTTATATTAAATCCAATCCCTAGCCCTCTTAACCACATGAAAAAGCACATGCATTAGAGTCAATCTTGATGACAATATAAAAACTATGATTTTACTATGTAAATTCAATTTAAATCTAGATCAAAGAAATCTAAATTACTCTTCATTTGGGCTATAATCTTATATTCCAAAGCTTAAATGCTTATAAGAAAGCTTTATCTAATTTAAGATTACTAGCTCAAATATAAGTACAGACTTAATACTACTTTTCCTCTAAAGTAATCAGTACAAAGAGTTCTATTCTTCCCATAGTAAAATATGTCATAGAACTTGAACTACTAGGCAATCACTATCTTTTCTTTATAAGAAAAAAAAGCTTTTGAAATATGTACCATAACCTCTGAAAAATACAATTATCCTCCCAAAGAAATTAGGCATTTTTTTCTGACAAAAACTATGGGCAATTGATCTATAGTTCTTTTCTTCCTCAAAAAATTATTGTATATTGTGTAATGATCATTATAATTAAAAATTAAGATGGCTTGCAATAATTCCACCATTATTTGATTCAAAATCTTTATAAAATATTGGCATTTTCCAACATTTATTTTTCCTGTCTATGTTCCATTTAAGGCCAAATTTTCAAACCCAGCTGCCAAATTACACATATAATTACTGCATTTGCGCACAAAAATGTGATAATTGCTTACACAATTTCAGAGGCCAGCTTGAGGCTCCTTTCCAAATTTGTTTTACATGTACAGTGCGGTGTATGTAGTTTTATATGAAAATTGGAAAAGTAAAATTCATGGTTTGTCTGGGTGATGTGTGAAAATGGATACAAAATAAAGCCTTTCTATAAATGCCTGGGCCTGTCTTCATATTTTCTCCCAATAGACCTTTATAAAAGTCTTATAGAGAAGCTCAAACTTCAGCTAGTGTTGGAGCAATGGCAATGAAAGGGGATGATGCCTGGTATAATGCTTTAAATAGTTCAGATGCCCATTTTGTTGGTCGACATATTGTCATGAGGCATTCTTCTGTCTATAAACTGCTCCCATCAACCTGGGCAAGAAAGATAAAGGTGATATAAGGCCCGCAATCATACAGTCAGCCAAGATGACACCAGCCTCAATAGGGCAGAGTAGTTGAGCACTGGTGGCTGGGGATTTACCCTTCCAACTTTGCCTGACAGTTGATTTTACAGCTTGGCAAGCATGCACTATGGATATAGCTCATAATGGATATTCCTAGTGGAAGCTTTGGTTCAAGAAAAGGCAAAGAAACAAGACCTAGCTAGTCATACAATTAGTGAGATGATCTAAGGTATTTTTGTTTCAAAACAAAATATGTTTTGTTTTGTGGCCAGTTGCACATGAACCACTACCTATCCTCAGAAGATCTACTTTCCAAACTCAAGGATTATGAATCTGATCTCTGACTATTACCAAATATCTGACTACAGAACTGACCAGAAGCAATTAGGTCAGAAGCCTATTAAATACTGAAGGAAGTTCCGTTTGAGAAATCTCCAGCTATTTTCCATAGAGGTTATACTAATCTACATTCCCACCAAGAGTGTAGAAGTATTCCCTTTTCTCAAGTAACTAAAAACAGAACTACCATTTGACTCAGCAACCCCCCTACTGGGCATCTCCCCAAAGGAAGAGAAATTGTTGTATCAAAAAAACACCTTCACTGTTATGTTTATTGTAGCACTATTCACAATAGCAAAGTCATGGAATCAACCTGTGTATCCATCAACAGATGATTGGAATTTAAAAAAAAAAAAAAAAAAAAAAAAAAAAGGTGGTATAGAGCGCGCGCAGTGCGCAGGCGCGGGGCTCTGTCCTTGTCAGTCGGCAACGCCTGCGGGGTGGTGGCTGTGTGACAGCGGCGGTGGCTGGACTCCGGCGGTGAGCGGTCTCAGCACCGAGGTGCACACCGTGCCCTTCTCCCTGGAGTACCGAGTCTTCTTCAAAAATGAGAAAGGACAATATGTATTTCCATTTCATGATATTCCAATTTATGCAGATAAGGATGTGTTCCACATGGTAGTTGGAAGTACCACGCTGGTCTAATGCAAAAATGGAGATTGCTACAAAGCACCCTTTAAACATCATTAAACAAGATGTAAAAAAAGAAAAACTTCGTTATTTTGTGAATCTGTTCCCATATAAAGGATATATCTGGAACTATGGTGCCATCCCTCAGACTTGGGAAGACCCAGGACACAATGATAAACATACTGGCTGTTGTGGTGACAATGACCCAACTGATGTGTGTGAAATTGGAAGCAAAGTATGTGCAAGAGGTGAAATAATTGACACAAAAGCCCTAGGCATATTGGCTATGATTGACAAAAGGGAAACCGACTGGAAAGTCATTGCCACATTAACTGTGGATGATCCTTATGCAGCCAATTATAGTGATATCAATGATGTCAAATGGCTGAAACCTGGCTACTTAGAAGCTACCTTGGACTGGGTTAGAAGGTATAAGGTTCCTGATGGAAAACCAGAAATGAGTTTGCTTTTAAGGCAGCATTTAAAGATAAGGACTTTACAACTGATATTATTAAAAGTACTCATGATCATTGGAAAGCATTAGTGACTAAGAAAATTAATGGAAAAGGAATCAGTTGCATGAATACAACTGTGTCCGAGAGCCCCTTCAAGTGTGATCCTGATGCTGCCAGAGCCATTGTGGATGCTTTACCACCATCCTGTGAATCTGCCTGCACAGTACCAACAGATGTGGATAAGTGGTTCCGTCACCAGAAAAACTAATGAGATTTCTCTGTAATACAAGCTGATATTGCTGCATTGTATTCATCTGGATGGGAAAAGTAGTAGCTTTTCAAAGCTTTAAATTTGTAGAACTCATCTAACTAAAGTAAATTCTGCTGTAACCAATCCAATATACTCAGAATGTTATCCGTTTAAAGCATTTTTCAAATCTCAACTAAGATAAGTTTTAGCACATGCTTAAATATCAAAGCAGTTGTCATTTGGAAGTCATTTGTGAATAGATGTGCAAGGTGAGCACATATGGGATGTATATTTTACCATATGTTAGGAAATAAAATTTTTTGCTGGAATAAAGTGGTATATATACATCATGGAATATTATGCATCCATAAAAAAGAATAAAATAATGTCTTTTGCAGCAACGTGGATGGAGCTGGAGACCATTATCCTAAGTGAAATAACTCAGAAACAGAAAATCAAGTACCACATGTTCTCACTTATAAGTGGAAGGTAAACAAATGGTACACATGGACACAAAGATGGAAATCATAGGCACTGGTGAATCCAAAAGAGGGGAGACTGGGAGGAGGGTGGCGGTAGAAAAATTACCTATTTGGTATAATGTTCACTATTCAGGCAATGGCAACACTAGGAGCCCAAGCCCTACCATATGCAATACGTCCATGTAACAAACATGCACGTGTACCCCCTGAATCTCTAAAAACAAAAAATAATCGAAGGATGTTCTCCTGCCAAAGGCACCCTGAAAGTATCATATTATCCTCCTCAATGGCTAGTTGAAATAATCATAACTAACATTTCCTGAGCACTCAATATATGTTAAATAATGTTCTAAGAATTTTGCATACATTCATTTCCTCTTTGCATGCTTACTAATTTTAAGAGGTAAGTACTATTATTGTCTTCATTTTGCATCTGAGGAGATTGAAGCACAAAGAGTTTAAGAAACTTGTTGAATGTCATACAATTAAAAAGTAGAAAATCCAGTATTAGAACCCAAGTATACAACTAAAAAGTAGCAAATCCAGCAGGGCGCGGTGGCTCGCGCCTGTAATCCCAGCACTTTGGGACGCCAAGGCAGGTGGATCATTTGAGGTCAGGAGTTTGAGACCAGCCTGGCCAATATGGTGAAATCCCGTCTCTACTAAAAATACAAAAATCAGCCAGACATCACTATGTGCCTGTAATCCCAGCTGCTCCGGAGGCTGAGGCAACGCAATCGCAGGAACCTGGGAGGTGGAGGCTACAGTGAACCGAGACTGTGCCAGTGTACTCCAGCCTGGGTGACAGAGTGAGACTCTGTCTCAAAAAAAAAGCAACAAATCCATCGTTAGAACCCAGGCATTCTGACTCCAAAGCCTTTACTCCTAGCCCTAATAACATACTGCCTCACAGACAGAGCCAAGGAAAAGAGTGGACAAAGAATAGCCTCCTAAATAGAAGACCTTGAGCAGCCAGCATGACCATCCAAAGAATTCACTACTGGAATGTAGTCCCCATCCCTTCTGTCCAGCAGGAATTATACTGTCATAGACTAATGGCCACTGTGGGTTGTTTCCCACTCTTCTCTTTTCCAAATGGGATTTTTTTTAATTAAAGTTATCCTGTTCTTTCTTCATCAGTTTATATGGATTGTGTTATAGATGGATAACGTATTATTAACAAAAATCCCTAGACTATGAGAAGTTTCAGCCAGACATGATGAAGAGGATCCCACATCACCCAGAGAATCAAAACTTGGAGCTAACACACTAAACCTTGAGTTGTCTTTGGTAGAAAAACATCGATGTTTCTGAGAGTATGGACGGGAAGAAGGATTTGTGTGGGTACTGGACAGCCAGTACCCAATGGTGAATTGGTAACTTATCCAGCAACCTATTCCCCCTTTCTAAAAATATCTACCTCTTTCTCAGATGGTTCATTAACTTTGGGCAACTGAACCTCATGGCCGGTCCAATAAATGAATGAGTCCTGATTAGTATGTGAATCAGAATAATCTTACCTTATCCTCACATCGACCTTGACATGACAACTGGCTTAAGAATGGTCAGTAGAGGGCGCACCCAAGATAGCCAAATAGGAAAAGCTCCAGACTCCAGCTCCCAGCGTGAGCTACACAGAAGACGGGTGATTTCTGCATTTTCAACTGAGGTACCGGGTTCATCTCCCTGGGGCGTGTCATGTCAGACAGTTGGCGCTGGTCCGCGGGTGCAGCCTGACCAGCGAGAGTTGAAGCAGGGGGAGGCATCGCCTCACCTGGGAAGCGCAAGGGGGAAGGGAATTCCTTTTCCTAGCCAAAGCAAATTGAGACACACAACACCTGCAAAATCGGTAACTCCCACCCTAATACTGCACTTTACCAAGGGTCTTAGCTAATGGCACACCACGAGATTATATCCCACACCTGGCCCAGAGGGTCCCACGCCCATGGAGCCTCCATCATTGCTAGCAACCCAGTCTGAGATCTAACTGCAAGGTGGCAGCAAGGCTGGGGGAGGGGCGCCCGCCATTGCTGAGGCTTAAGTAGGTAAACAAAGCACCCAGGGAAGCTCGAATTGGGTGGAGCCCACCGCAGGTCAAGGAGGCCGGCCTGCCTCTGTAGACTCCTCCTCTGGGGACAGGGCATAGCTAAACAGAAAGCAGCAGAAACCTTAGCAGAGGTAAATGCACCTGTCTGACAGCTTTGAAGAGAGCAGTGGATCTCCCAGCACAGAGGTTGAGATCTGAGAAGGGACAGACTGCCTGCTCAAGTGGGTCCCTGACCCCTTAGTAGCCTAACTGGGAGACATCCCCCACTAGGTGCAGACCGACACTTTACACCTCACACGGCTGGGTACACTAGTGAGCAAAATAACCAGCTAATATCATAAGGACAGGATCAAGTTCACACATAACAATATTAACCTTAAATGTAAATGGACTAAATGGTCCAATTAAAAGACACAGACTGGCAAATTGGATAAAGAGTCAAGACCCATCTCACATGCAGAGACACACATAGGCTCAAAATAAAGGGATGGAGGAAGATTTACCAAGCAAATGGAAAACAAAAAAAAAAAGCAGGGGTTGCAATCCTAGTCTGATAAAACAGACTTTAAACCATCAAAGATCAAAAGAGACAAAGAAGGTCATTACATAATGGTAAAGGGATCAATTCATCAGGAAGAGCTAACTATCCTAAATATATATGCACCCAATACAGGAGCACCCAGATTCATAAAGCAAGTCCTTAGAGACTTACAAAGAGACTTAGACTCCCACACAATAATAATGAGAGACTTTAATACCCCACTGTCAACATTAGACAGATCAACAAGACAGAAAGTTAACAAGGATATCCAGGAATCAAACTCAACTCTGCACCAAGCGGACCTAATAGACATCTACAGAACTCTCCACCCCAAATCAACAAAATATACATTCTTCTCAGCACCACATTGCACTTATTCCAAAATTGACCACATAGTTGGAAGTAAAGCACTCCTCAGCAAATGTAAAAGAACAGAAATTATAACAAACTGTCTCTCAGACCACAGTGGAATCAAACTAGAACTTAGGACTAAGAAAACCGCTCAACTACATGGAAACCGAACAACCTGCTCCTGAGTGACTACTGGGTACACAATAAAATGACGGCAGAAATAAAGATGTTCTCTGAAACCAATGAGAACAAAGACACAACATATCAGAATCCCTGGGACACATTTAAAGCAGTGTGTAGAGGGAAATGTATAGCACTAAATGCCCACAAGAGAAAGCAGGAAAGATCTAAAATTGACACCCTAACATCACAATTAAAAAAACTAGAGAAGCAAGAGCAAACACATTCAAAAGCTAGCAGAAGGCAAGAAATAACTAAGATCAGAGCAGAACTGAAGGCGATAGAGACACAAAAAAACCCTCCAAAAAATCAATGAATCCAGGAGTTGGTTTTTTGAAAAGATCAACAAAATTGATAGCGCTAGCAAGACTAATAAAGAAGAAAAGAGAGAAGAATCAAATAGACGCAATAAAAAATGATAAAGGGGATATCACCACCATCCCCACAGAAATACAAACTACCATCAGAGAATACTATAAACACCTCTACATAAATAAACTAGAAAACCTAAAAGAAATGGACAATTTCCTGGACACTTACACCCTCACAAGACTAAACCAGGAAGAAGTTGAATCCCTGAATACACCAATGGCAGGCTCTGAAATTGAGGCAATAATGAATAGCCTACCAACCACAAAAAGTCCAGGACTAGACGGATTCACAGTCAAATTCTACCAGAGGTACAAGGAGGAGTTGGTACCATTCCTTCTGAAATTATTCCTTTCAATAGAAAAAGAGGGAATTCTCCCTGACTCATTTTACGAGGCCAACATAATCCTGATACCAAAGCCCGGCAGAGATACAACAAAAAAAGAGAATTTTAGACCAATATCCCTGATGAACATCTATGCAAAAATCCTCAATGAAATAATAGCAAACCGAATCCAGCAGCACATCGAAAAACTTATCCACCATGTTCAAGTGGGCCTCATCCCTGGGATACAAGGCTGGTTCAACATACGCAAATCAATAAACGTAATCCAGCATATAAACAGAACCAAAGACAAAAACCACATGATTATCTCAACGGATGCAGAAAAGGCCTTTGACAAATTTCAACAGCCCTTCATGATAAAAACTCTCAATAAATTCGGTATTGATGGAACGTATCTCAAAATAATAAGAGCTATTTATGACAAACCCACAGCCAATATCATACTGAATGGGCAAAAACTGAAAACATTCCCTTTGGAAACTGGCAGAAGACAGGGATGCCCCCTCTCATCACTCCTATTCAACATAGTGTTGGAAGTTCTGGCTAGGGCAATCAGGCAAGAGAAAGAAATAAAGGGTATTCTATTAGGAAGAGAGGAAGTCAAATTATCCCTGTTTGCAGATGACATGATTGTATATTTAGAAAACCCCATTGTCTCAGCCCAAAATCTCCTTAAGCTGATAAGCAACTTCAGCAAAGTCTCAAGATACAAACTCAATGTGCAAAAATCACAAGCATTCTTATACACCAGTAACAGACAAACAGAGAGCCAAATCATGAATGAACTTCCATTCACAATTGCTTCAAAGAGAATAAAATACCTAGGAATCCAACTTACAAGGGATGTAAAGGACCTCTTCAAGGAGAACTACAAACCACTGCTCAGTGAAATAAAAGAGGACACAAACAAATGGAAGAACATACCATGCTCATGGATAGGAAGAATCAATTTTGTGAAAATGGCCATACTGCCCAAGGTAATTTATAGATTCAGTGCCATTCCCATTAAGCTACCAATGACTTTCTTCACAGAATTGGAAAAAATTGCTTTAAAGTTCATATGGAATGAAAAAAGACCTCCCATTGCCAAGACAATCCTAAGCCAAAAGAACAAAGCTGGAGGCATCATGCTACCTGACTTCAAACCATACTACAAGGCTACAGTAACCAAAACAGCATGGTACTGGTACCAAAACAGAGACATAGACCAATGGAACAGAACAAGAGCCCTCAGAAATAATGCCACACATCTACAGCCATCTGATCTTTGACAAACCTGAGAGAAACAAGAAATGGGGAAAGGATTCCCTATTTAATAAATGGTGCTGGGAAAATTGGCTAGCCATAAGTAGAAAGCTGAAACTGGATCCTTTCCTTACTCCTTATACGAAAATTAATTCAAGATGGATTAGAGACTTAAATGTTAGACCTAAAACCATAAAAACTCTAGAAGAAAACCTAGGCAATACCATTCAGGACATAGGCATGGGCAAAGACTTCATGTCTAAAACACCAAAAGCAACGGCAACAAAAGCCAAAATTGACAAATGGGATCTAATTAAACTAAAGAGCTTCTGCACAACAAAAGAAACTACCATCAGAGTGAACAGGCAACCTACAGAATGGGAGAAAATTTTTGCAATCTACTCATCTGACAAAGGGCTAATATCCAGAACCTATAAAGAACTCAATCAAATTTACAAGGAAAAAACAAACAACCCCATCAAAAAGTGGGCAAAGAATATGAACAGACACTTCTCAAAAGAAGACATTCATACAGCCAACAGACATATGAAAAAATGCTCATCATCACTTGCCATCAGAGAAATGCAAATCAAAACCACAATGAGATACCATCTCACACCAGTTAGAATGGCAATCATTAAAAAATCAGGAAACAAGGTGCTGGAGAGGATGTGGAGAAATAGGAACACTTTTACACTGTTGGTGGGACTGTAAACTAGTTCAACCATTGTGGAAGACAGTGTGGCGATCCCTCAAGGATCTAGAACTAGAAATACCATTTGACCCAGCCATCCCATTACTGGGTATATACCCAAAGGAGTATAAGTCATGCTGCTATAAAGACACATGCACACGTATGTTTATTGTGGCACTCTTCACAATAGCAAAGACTTGGAATCAACCCAAATGTCCATCAGTAACAGACTGGATTAAGAAAATGTGGCACATATACACCATGGAATAGTATGCAGCCTTAAAAAATGGATGAGTTCGTGTCCTTTGTAGGGACATGGATGCAGCTGGAAACCATCATTCTCAGCAAACTATCGCAAGAACAGAAAACCAAATACCGCATGTTCTCACTCATAGGTGGGAATTGAACAATGAGATCACTTGGACACAGGAAGGGGAACATCACACACCGGGTCCTATTGTGGGAAGGGGGGTAGGGGGAGGGATAGCATTAGGAAATATACATAATGTAAATGACGAGTTAATGGGTGCAGCACACCAACATTGCACATGTATACATATGTAACAAACCTGCATGTTGTGCACATGTACCCTAGAACTTAAAGTATAATAATAAATAAATAAATAAATAAATGGTCAGTAATCCAATCCTACACCAATCAGTACATAGCACTATTCACCATGATTGGTTCAGTTTAGTCCAAACAATGCAAAGAACAAGGATTTTGTTCACTGGTCAGTGGAAAAGGTACCACAAAATCAGTCATGGAATGAAGCTGGACCTGGGTAGTAGAGTGAAAGAGAGAAGAAAAAAATACTAAAACTTGGTCCTTGGTGATATCACTGAACTAGATAAACCAATAATGAAACTCATCCAACTCCTGGACTTCTGACTATATGAGCCAGTAAGTCTCCTTTTCTACTTAAGCCCATCTGAGTTTTGCTTTCTGTTAATTAATGTGTCCCTGAGTTCAGCAGAGGGTCTCAGGGGCTGAAACCAGACTTCTGAGGGAGCTCCAGCCTCCTCTTAGAGGTGAGTGTCTCTGGAGATGGAGCAATGGAGCACTTCTACAAGTGCTAGAGAAACTATAAACTAAATTTGGTTGCTGCTATAGAAAGGAAATTGTCGTGCCGAGATGAAGTAACATCATTGGAGTGACATTCAAAGGAACAGGCAGCAAAGCTAGAACAGTAAGAAACAAATCCCTTTTTCCTCCTCCAACCTTGGAGTCACCCTGTAGTGCCTCCTATTAGCAAAGCTTAACTGGGGTCAGCTTGCAAAGCAGAAATGTGGCATGTAGAGTCCCAATTCTACCATCACAAAGCAGGGGGCAGATTTGGAGCTTAGAGATAATAACTTCAATACTAGCACAGAGCAGTTCATTTTTACTGTGTGGAGGAGGAATGCATAGTCTGACTGTCAGAGAAGATAAAAATAAAAATAATCCAGTTCCTACAAGACATCTCCCATGCTTCTTTCACCACCACCTATAAAAGTTTTTGGAACACTGTGAAGTATCATTTAAGGAAAGGTGCTATGGTTATTATTTCTTCTGGAAGACAGATTTGAATAGGTTTTCCCTAACAGCTTGGGTATGAAGAGCTGACCTGCTGACATCTCAGCAACCATATTTGTATATGAACTCTTACTTGCCAGAAACATCATAGTATTTCTGTTCCGACAGAAATGTGAGAATGCTTTTTCATCAAGAAGCGTCCTAGGCATTGTGGTTTTTCCCCACAGATATTTATGGAGCCATCATTTGAATATCTCTATTTTCTCAGGGTGCTGAAGGAGAAAATGTTGATTGTAGAATATTCTGAAAATCACTCAGTGTGTATAAAGCTGATAAAAAGACATATTGTGGTCATGGTAGGAGTTTCAAAGAGGTAATAATTGTGGCTTCACTGTACCTGTATGTTTGGCAGTCTTTCTTTTGTATAAAATGTCTGTTCATATCATTGTCCACATCTTTGTTGACTGAGTTAGGACAGATTTAATAAGAAAATGTATATTCTTATACCAATGTTTGGCAGCTCTAATGACATAAAAGTCTTTCTGCTGTTTTTCCTAGGGCAGTCAAAAGCAGTGGTCAACCGCAAACAGCATTCAGAAACTTCCTTTAACTGACAGATTGGAAGATCAGCCTTAGACCAGTGCTTTAAACTCCAGTATTTCTAAATGAGACCTAAAGGATAGGTATGTCCTTTAGGATATAACTTGATGGTTTATTCTGGAAAACTTCTTCAGGATAATTGGGGATGTGTAAATCAGAGAAGAAAAGTGACAATCATCTTAGCCTCCCACAGGCCTAGAAGTGACATAAAAGGCAAAAAGAAAAAGAAAGAGGCAAACCTATTTCTAGGTCTAAGGGTTAACCTAAACCTCTCCCCAAAAAGGAGGGATAATTTAAAGTGGTAAATGCAACTCAGTCACTAAGCAAAGTCATATCACATCCATTTCGTGTCCTATACGTGTATAGTTCACAGAATGGAAACATATAATAAACGCCCAAGAATTTAAAATGCTTACATCACAACTATTGCCCAAGTGGCCCATATTTGGTTGAGAGGTCATTAAACAGGGAGTAATAATTAAAAGTATGGGATTGGGTAAACTACTCAACTGTTTATGCCTCAGTTTCTAATTTGTAAAATGGGAGGATAATATGCCTACCTCAAATTAATTGGGGAAAACAGAATGCCACAAAAACACAGTGGCTTAAAGATGATACAATTTTCTTTCTCATGTAGCAGCCCCCAGTGGATCCAGGAGTGGAGAGGTTCTGCTCTACCCATCCATTCACAAACCCAGGTGCCCTCCACCTTGTTACTCTACCTTCCCCTAGGTCATTGTCCTCATCTTCTTTGTGGAGGTTGGGTCATAGAATTCCAGCTCAAAGGAATGGAAATGGAACACTGGCCCAGGACAAAGGGATTTTCTTTTAAGGAGGTGACATATAGTTGCACTCACCATTTACACTCACATATTGGCCCTAACACATTCACGTGCTTCAAAGGAAGCTGGGAAATATAGTGGCTAGTTGGAAGGCCATGTGTCCAGCTCTATTATTTTGGGAAAAGGGAGAAATGGATTTTAATGGGCAAGGAGAGTCTGTCATCCTACCTCATAAGTTTACTATGGAGTAAATGAGATAATGCACTTAGAAGAGCTTAGACATTTAGTGAGTGTTCTATAATAGCTAAATATTGGTATTGCCAGGTTAACAAGCTCCTCTTTCTACTTGTTTCAGGCACAATTCCCTTTTTACTGTTAGCCATTTGACTTTCTTTGGCCAATGAAATGTGCATGGCAGTGATGAGTATCGTTTCTGGACAGAAGGATTAAGAGTCAGTATGCCATTAAAAACTCTGTTTTTGTTTTGTTTTGTTTTCCCCTGCCATGGTAATCATGGAAGCACTTGTCAGCCTGGATCCCTGAGTAAATATGATGAGCGGAGCCGCCTGAAAACTCACAGATATGTAACATGAACAAGAAGTCACTGAGATTCTAGGATTGTTTGTTGCTGCAGTATAACCTAGCTCATCTTGACTAATACGTGAAGACCCTGCGACATTTGTCAGAGAAAGAATTTTAGAAGACTCCTTCACCTTAGAGTTTGCAATGTCAATTAATATCATTAAAAGTAAACATGAAAACTGGCTGATAACCTTATGCCTCCCTTAGCTACTGTGAAATCATAGTTGATTAAACTGAGATACCATAGGTGTTAATGACTATGTATGCAAGACAAACCAATCTACGTGGGCTTGATATTATACTACAGAAGCATGTTCATTGATTGCAAAGGTCTTCCTTTCAAGACTGCATCTGAAAGCAAACTGACATTTAGAATCTTCTGATTCACCTCCCCTGAAATAGAGAAGATTGCCATCTGGCCACAGCTGTGAAAATGCCAACATCAAGGGATAGGTCCTGAATGGAAATTCAGGCCCTGTGAAATTTTTTCTTTTCCTTAAATTTGGATTTTAGTATTTCTTCCAGATGAATCCAATATTAGCAATTCAAAGAATATCATGTAGCTGTTAAAGGTTGTATTCACCTGTAAGGACCTAGAGAGCAGACAGTGTAAGTAGCTTGTTAGGATGATAGACATAAAACCGTTGCAGCTATTCCTTATGATCATTTACCACATTAATTAACAAGGTGTTAAGTGTTCTACCCACATAATCTCATTTAATCTTCACATCGGTCTTTTTAAGGCAGATACTACTAGTAGTTCCATTTTACAATTGAGGAAACATGAGCTTAGAAAAGTTACATAGACATTTATTTTCTTGCTCATGTTACATGCCCATGGGTTATGTAAAATGACTAAAGTCAGCAGTCCATGAAAGACGTAATTGGAATGTGAACTCAAGCATATGACTCCAACGCCCGTTTGTTGAGCCAATAAGCTGTACCTCCAAGTGAACATAACAAGTGTTAGAACTGAGATTCATACAAAGATCTGTGGGAGCAAAGAAACAGCAAAGTACATAAATTAATCAAGGAAGGATTCATTGAGAGTTAGATTCCTAGTTGATAGGAATCGGTCACATAGAAAAAGGGAGAGGACATTCTAGCAAAAGAAAAAGTTATACTTCTCCTAAACAGCTGATTTATTATTAGTATTATAGTCACTGTGACTCTTAAAACTAACCAAGTTTCCACCTTTACATTGGCTGCCAGGGAACTCACAGTCACACAATACTTCTTCAGCAACTATATGGAACCTAATGATATAAGCATTCGTATAGTGACCAAACCTTTATCAGAATTCCACACCCACTTTTTCTCTTTACCCAATTTTTTCCTTCTTATGTTTTATCCTATATTATTATAAATCCTTTACAGGTATCCTCAGATTCAGATTTTTTTGGAAAAATGAGGCATGTAGATAAATAAATTCATTAATAAGAAAAATAAATATTTTTCTTTTTCTAACATCTTCCTCAGATTCATTTTGTAACAAAGCAAAAACATAAATAAATAAATAAACAAGTAAATACAGAGAGACAGACAGTGCTTTTCCCATAACAAGGCCATGAATTCCTAAAATGTAGAGCATCCGTGTATCAGGCTAGCAAAACTTCAAAATTTAATAACACCCTCTGTTGGTAAGGCTATGGGGAAATAGGCAATCTCATACAGTGCTGGTAGAAATGTAAGTTAATAAACTTATGGAAAGCAATTTGGTAATAGCTATCAAAATTAAAAATTCATAGGACCACTGATCTGGCATTTTCTTATCTAGATATTTATCCTGGAGATATACTGGTACCCATACAAAATGACTATGTACAAAGTTACTCTCTTCAGCCTCATTTCTAATAACAAGAGACTGGGAAGCAAAATTAATACCCAATAAAGGAATGGTTAAATAAGTTACTTTTTTCAGTTCTCAAACGTTTTTAGATCTTTGAAATGCTCATGCTATGTGGACACTGGCCTACAATGCATGATGATCAAATTGGCCCTAACAGAGCCAATAAGCTCAGTCTACATTCCAATTTACCACAGTGCCTTGTTATACTGCCAGGTCATTTTCTGCTGCATAGAAGGGTCATTGAAAGTAAATAAGTTGCCAGTAAATCAATATCTGCATTGTTTTCATTCGTTCAATGCATTCATTGATTACCTATCAACTACTTACAGCACCTACTCTGTGCCAAGTACTCTAGTAGGCATTTTTTAGGTCAGAGATCCAATATACATATATTTACAGACCACAGGGATTACTGACTGGTAAGAAATGAATCAGAAAATTCATGCTGAGGCAGAGCAAGATGGCCAAAAGAAGCCTCTATCGATAGTGTCCCCCGACCCCCGCCACAAGAACACCAAATTTAACAACTATTTACACATCATAAGATGTGTAGATGTGTAGCACCATCATAAGAATCAAAAACCAGCTGAACAATCACAGTACCTGGTTTGAACTTGCTTGCTATCACTGAAAGAGACACTGAAGATGGTAGGAAAAATAATCCTGTATTACTAACAACACCACTCCTGCATCCCCCAGCAGCAGCCACATGGCATAGAGAATCTCTGTACTTGTGGGAGGGAGAGCACAGTGACTGTGGGACTTTGCAATAGAACTCAGTTCTTCCCAGTCACAGCAGAAAGCAACACCAGGCAGAACTCTGCAGACACCTACAGAGGGAGCATCTAGGCTAGCCCTAGCCAGAGGAGAATTGTCCATCCCAGTGGTCAAAACTTAAGTTCTGGCAAACCTCACCACGACAGGCTAAAAGGTTCTGGCGTTCTAAATTGAGGTCTGGGCCACAGGGACTGCACCTCCTAGGGAAGTCCTAGTGCTGTGCTAGGGTTGGAGTCAGTGGACTTAGGGGGCACATAACCTAGTGAAACACAGGTGAGGCAGCCAAGAGAGTGCTTGTGCCACCTTTTCTCCAGCCTCAGATAGTGCAGCTTGCAGTTCCAAAAGACTTTTTCTTCTGCTCTAGGAAAGGAGAG
Source organism: Macaca mulatta (assembly GCF_049350105.2). Taxonomy (NCBI): domain Eukaryota; kingdom Metazoa; phylum Chordata; class Mammalia; order Primates; family Cercopithecidae; genus Macaca; species Macaca mulatta. Next base: position 30,675,077 of record NC_133407.1, read on the forward strand.
GGAAGAGCAGAGAAGAATTTTGTCTTTCAACTTAGATACAAGCTCAGTCACAGTAGGATAGGGCATCAGGCAGAGTCCTGAGGCACCCATTCCAGGCCCTCGCTCCCAGATGACATTTCTAGACATACCCTAGGCAAGAAGGGAACCTGCTGCTTTGAAGAGAAGGACCAAGTCCTGGCAAGATCCATTACCTGCTGACTAAAGAGTCAGCAGTGGTAGCCAGGTGGTACTCACCATGGGCCTTGGATGAGACTCAGAGATGTGCTGGCTTCAGGTGTGACCCAGCACATGCCCAGTGTGGTGGCTGCAGAAAGAGACTCCTGCTAGAGAAAAGCAAAGAGAAGAGTAAAGGGGACCTTGTCTTGCAGCTTAGGTATCAGCTCAGCCACAGTGGGATAGAGCATCAAGTGGCTCTTGGGGTCCCTGATTCCATGCCTTGGCTCTTGGATTGTATTTCTAGACCTGCCTTGGGCCAAAGGAGAGCCCATTACCCTGAAGAGTGAGTCTCTTAGGCCTGAAAGCATTCACAACAAGCTGACCAAAGAGCCCTTGGGCCCTAAGTGAATATCAGTGGTAGCCTGGCAATGTTCCCCACAGACCCGTAGTTGTGGTGGTCACAGGGAAAAACCACTGCCAATGGAAAGTGGGGGCAAGAGTGGGAAGGACTTCATCTTAGGACTTGAGTGCCAGCTCAGCTGCAGTAGAATAGAGCACCAGGTAGATTCTTAAGGTTTCCAACTCCAGGCCCTAGGTTCCAGACAGCATTTCTGGACCCACCTGGGGCCAGGGGGAAATTTCTACCCTGAAGAGGACACAAGACTGATTAGCTTCACCACCTGCTGATTGTAGAGACCTAGGGCCTTGAGCAAACATAAGCAGTAGCTGTATAGTAGTTACAACAGGCCTTTAGTGAGATCCAGTGCTATGCTGGCTTCAGGTCTGACCTAGCAGAGTTGCAGTGGTGGTGGCCACAGGGGTGCTTGTGTCACCCTTCCCTCTAGCTCCAGGAAGCTCAGCACACAAAGAGAGAGACTCTGGTTATCTGGGAAAAACTTAGGGAAGAGAAAAAGAGTCTCTGCCTAGTAATCCAGAGAATTCTTCTGGATCTTATCCAAGATCACCAAGGTGGTACCTCTACAAGACTGAAGGAACCACAGCATTACTGGACTTGGGGAGTCCCCCAATGAAGATATGTCTGCAGTGACCAAAAAGATCAAAACACCAAAGTCCCTTCAAATACCTGGAAAGCCTTCCCAAGAAGGATGGGTACAAACAAGCCCAAACTGTGAAGACTACAATAAATACCTAATTCTTCAATGCCCAGACACAGATGAACATCCACAAGGGTCAAGATCATCTAGAAAAATATAACCTCACAAAATGAACTAAGTAAGTCAACAGGGAACAATCTAGAGAGACAGAGATACGTGACCTTTCAGATAATTCAAAATAGATGTTTTGAGGAAACAATGAAATTCAAGATGACGCAGAGAAGGAATGTAGAATTCTATCAGATAAATGTAGCACAGAGATTGAAATAATTAAAAAGAATAAATCAGAAATTCTGGAGTTAAAAATGCTATTGACATCATGAAGAATGCATCAGTGTCTCTTAATAACAGAATTGATTAAGCAGAAAGAAAAAATTAATGAGCTTGAATAGAAGCTATTTGAAAATATACAGACAAAGGAGAGAAAAGAAAAAAAAATTTAAAACAATGAAGTATGCCTACAAACTCTAGAAAATAGCCTCAAAAGGGCAAATCTAACAGATAAAAACAAAGAACTTTCCAAACTTAGAGAAAGATATCAATAGTCAACTACAAGAAAGTTATAGAACACCAAACAGATTTAGCCCAAAGAAAACCACCCCAACATATTTAATAATCAACCTCCCAAAGATCAAGGATAAAGAAAGGATCCTAAAAGCAGACAGAGGAAAAAAAAAAAAACACATAACATACAATGGAGCTTTAATACATCTGGAACTAGACTTTTTAATAGAAACCATACAGGCCAGGAGAGAGTGGCATGACATATTTAAAGTGCTGAAGAAAAATAATTTTACTCTACAATAGTATATTGGGTGAAAATATCCTTCAAACATGAAAGGGAAATAGAGACTTTCCCAGAAAAACAAAAGCTGAGGAATTTCATCAACACCAAACCTGTCCTAAAGAAATACTAAAGAGAGTTCTTTAATCTGGAAAAAAAAAAAAAAAAAAAAAGGATTTTAATGAGCAATAAGAAATTATCTAAAGGTAGAAAACTCACTGTTAATAGTAAGTATACAGAAAAACACAGAATAGTATAACACTTTAATTGTGGTGTAAAAACTACATATAGGTAGAATAGAAAGACTAAAAGATGAACTGATCAAAATTAAATAAATTAAAACATACAACCAGAGAAAATCACCTTCCCCAAAAGGAAGGCAGGAAGGAAAGAAGGAAGAGGAGACTACAAAACAACCAGAAAACAAATGACAAAAGGGCAAGAGTAAGTCCGTACTTACCAATAATAATGTTGAATATAAATGAACTAAACTTTCCAAAGGACATAGAGTACCTAAATGAATTTTAAAAATACTTAGTGATCTGTTGCTGACAAGAAATACATTTCACCTATAAAGACACACATAGGCTGAAAATAAAGGGATGGAACATAATATTTCATGCAAATGGAAACCAAAAATGAGCAGGAGTAGCTATACTTACATCAGACTAAACAGATTTCAAGACAAAAACTATAAAAACAGGCAAGAAGGTCATAATGATAAATGGATCAATTCAGCAAGAAGATATAATGATTGTAAATATATATTCATCTAACACTGGAGCACCCAAATAGATAAAGCAAATATTATTAGAGTTAAAAGGAAAGATAGGCCCAAATACAGTAATAGCTGGAGACTTCAACACCCCACTTTCAGCATTGGACAGACATGCCAGACAACCTAATAATGTATCTTGAAGAATTAGAAAAGCAAGAGAAAAATCAAAAATCGGTAGAAGATAAATAACAAATATCAGAGCAGAAATAAATGAAATTGAAATGAAGAGAACACAAAAGATCAATGAAATGAAAAGTTGGTTATTTGAAAAGATAAATAAAATTGACAAAACTTTAGCCAGAATAACTAAGAAAAAAGAGAGAAGACCCAAATAAATAAAATCAGTAATGAAAAAGGAGACATTACAGTTGATATTGCAGGAATTCAAAAGACTGTTAGAGGCTACTATGAGCAATTATATGCCAATAAGAAAAACCTAAAAGAAATGGGTAAATTCCTAGACACATACAACTTACCAAGATTGGGCCATGAAGAAATCCAATATGTGAACAGACCAATAACAAGTAAGGAAATCAAAGCTGTAATAAACAAAAAGTTCCCAGTAAAGAAAAGCCCAGGACCTGATAGCTTCACTGTTGAATTGTACCAAACATTTAATGAAGAACTAATATCGATCCTACTCAAACTATTCCAAAAAATACAGCAGGAGAGAATACTTCCAAACTCGTTCTATGAGGCCAGTATTATGCTGATAGAAAAACTAGATAAAGACACATCAAAAAAAAGAAAATGAAAGGCCAATATCCATGACAAATATTGATGCAAAAATCCTCAACAAAATACCAGCAAGCTGAATTTAACAACATATTAAAATGATCATTCATTGTAGCCAAGTGGGATTGATCCCAGGGACGCAAGGATGGTTCAACGTATGCAAATCAATCAATGTGATACATCATATCGTCAGAATGAAGGACAAAAACCACCATATGATCCCATTTGAATTGATGCTGAAAAAGCATTTGATAAAGTTCCACATCCCTTCATGGTAAAAACTGTCAAAAAACTGGATGTAAAAGGAACATATCTCAACATAATAAAGCCATATATGACAGACTCACAGCTAGTACCATGCTGAATGGGGAAAACTGAAAGCCTTTCCTGTAAGATCTGGAACCAACAAGGATACCTTTTTTCACCGCTGTGATTCAACATAGTACTAGAAGTCTTAGCTACAGCAATCAGACAAGAGAAAGAAATAAAGGCATCCAAATTGGAAAGGAAGAAGTCAAATTATCATTGTTTGCAGATGACATGAACTTACATTTGGAAAATCCTAAAGAATCTACAGGAAAACTATTAGAACTAATAAACAAATTCAGTAAAGTTGCAGGATACAGAATCAACAGGCAAAAACAAATGGCATGTCTATATGCCAATGGGAAACAATCTGAAAAAGCAATCAAGAAAGTAATACCATGTAAAATAGCTCCAAATAAAATTAAGTACCTAGGAATTAATTTAACGAAAGAAGTGAAAGATCCCTACAATGAAAACTACAAAACATTGATGAAAGAAATTGAAAAGAACACCCCAAAAATGAAAAGATATTCTATATTCATAGATTGGAAGAAACAATATTGCTAAAATGTCCATATCATCCAAAACAATCAACAGATTCAATCCAATTCCTATTTAAAAAATGACATTCTTCACAGGAATAAACAATCCTAAAATGTATGTGAAACCACAGAAGACCCAGAATAGCTGAAGCTAGCCTATGCAAAAAGAACAAAACTGGAGAAATCATATTACCTGACTTTATGCCACAGAGCTATAGTAACTAAAACAACATGGTGCTGGCATAAAAATAGACATATAGATCAGTGGAACAAAATAGAAAACCCAGAAACAAATCCATACATCCATAGTGCATTCATTCTTTATGAAGATGCCAAAAACTTATATTGGGCAACAGACAGTCTCTTCAATAAATAGTGCTAGGAAAACTGGATATCTATATGTTGAAAAATGAAACTGGACCCCTCTCTTTTATCATATGCAAAAATAAAATCAAAATGAACTAAAGACATAAATATAAGGCCTCAAACTATGCAACTGCTACTACCAAAAAAAAAAAAAAAAAAAATTGAGAAAACTCTCCAGGACATTGAACTGGGCAAAGATTTTGTGAGTAATACTCCACAAACACAGGAAACCAAAGCAAAAATTGACACATGGGATTACATCAAGTTAAAAAGCTTCTGCACAGCAAAAGAAACAATCAACAAAGTGAAGAAACAACCCACAGAATGGGAGAAAATATTTGCAAACTATTCATCTGACAAGGGACTAGTAGCCAGAATATATAAGGAGTTCAAACAACCCTATCAGAGGAAAATTGAATAATCTGATCAAAAAATGGGCAAAAGATCTAAATAGACATTTCTCAAAAGAAGATATACAAATGGCAAACAGGTATATTAAAAGGTGCTCAACATCATTTATCATCAGAGAAATGCAAATCAAAACTGTAATGAGATATCATCTTGCCCCAGTTAAAATGACTTATATCCAAAAGACAGGCAATAACAAATGCTGGCAAGGAAGTGGAGAAAAGGGAATCCTCGTACACTATTCATGGAATGTAAATTCATCCAACAAGTATGAAGAACAGATGGGAGGTTCCTCAAAAAACTAAAAATAGAGCTACCATATGATCCAGCAATTCCACTCCTAGGTATACACCCCAAAGAAAGGAAATCAGTATATTGAAGAGATATCTGCACTCCCATGTTTATTGCAGCACTATTCACAATAGCCAAGATGCAGAAGCAACCTAGCTGTCCATCAACAGATGAATGGATGAGGAAAATGTGGCACATATACACAATGGAGTACTATGCAGCCATAAAAAAAATGAGATCCTGTCGTTTGCAATAGCATGGATGAACTGGAGCTCATTAAGTGAAATAAGCCAGGCACAGAAAGACAAACTCCTCATGTTCTCTCTTATTTGCGGGAGCTAAAAATTAAGACAACTAAAATAATGTGGACGGAAAATAGAAGGATTGTTACTAGAGACTGGAAGGATAGGTGGGAGAGGGGAGTAGAGATGGTTAATGGGTACAAAAATAGAAAGAATGACTAAGACCTAATGTTTGATAGCACAACAGAAGGACTATAGTCAATAATTTAATTGTACATCTTAAGATAACTAAAATAATATAATTGGATTGTTTATCACACAAAGAAAGGGTATTTGCTTGAGGTGATGGATACCTCATTTGCCACTGATGTGTTATCACACATTGTATGCCTACATCAAAATATCTCATGTACTCCATGAATATATATACCTATTATACCTATTATGTACCCATAAAAATTAAAAATAAAAAAACATTTTTAAAGAAAATCTATGTACACACAACTACTAGGCATAAGTTTCAGATGTAAGTCAAGCAAAGGCAGAAGATTAATTCAATCCTTTATTCCTTTCATGAGAGTAAGGATGTAACTTGAGAAGAATTCAATCTAAACAGTTCAAAAGTATGTAATTAATTACATTCGTTTTCAATTTCAATTACCAAGTGATCCAGTACCATTATCCTAATATTTGGAAGACATGATAATAGCGGGTTTCTGGAAGCTAAGGTCCTAATGCTCTATCAGCTCATGGCACTAGTATTAATTCAACTGATATTGGTCAGGAGGTGATGAAATGGAATGTCCCAGTCTACCACTCCCTGCAGAATGTTTGATGGTGTTACAGAAGTGTCATGCTTTCCAAATCGAAAGAATTTTTATTCATTTTATACTCCAGTCAGAAGACATGTCTTCCTGCAGTAAGAATGCTATACTGCAGAAAGAATACGACCACCAAGGAGTGTAGTTTGTAGAGATAGTACGTAGTATCTCTCTAAGTGCCTAGGTGGGATTTTGATAGTATTTTGGTGGTACTATCAACTGGCACTCAGGAATTCAAGTATTCGGCAAACATTATTGAGTTCCTATTCTGTGCCAGGTACTGTGTTTGGCATTAGAGCATACAGGAGTAAACAAAACAAGCATGATCCTTGCCCTTAAGAGTGTGAGAGTCTAATAGCCTGACTCTTTCCCTGCCGGGTGCCCCTACCATGCTGTGATATGGCTGCATCAGCTATACAAAGAAGTAGTCTGTTATTAGCACCTTATTGGTGCCTAATGCCCCAATGTACAGCCTTATAAACGTGGGTTGAACTGCTCATATTAGGCCAGATGCAGAGATTCTGCCCTGCTTCCAATATATCTAAGCATTGTACATAACACAATCAAAAACAACAAGGACTACCACAATACCCTGCACTCTATGATAAACCAAAAACAACAGGCTCATATTATTAGTTATCCACATTATTTAAATTAACCTGAAATTAAGTAGCTTAACAGAAAACACTTACTATCTCACAGTTTCTTTGGGTGAGAAATCCAAGAGTAGCTTAGGTGGTTGGTTCTGGACCAGGGTCTCTCATGAGGTTGCACTTACATTGTTGTCTGGGGCTGGAGGATCCACTTTCAAGGTGGCTCACTCATATGCCTGATGAGTTAGTGCTGGTTGTCTGTAGGAGGTTTCCGTTACTCACCACATGATCTTCCCATAGGGCTGCTTGAGTGGCCCCTTAACTTGACAGCTGGCTTCCCCCAGAGGTAATGATCCAAGAGCAAACAAGGTGGAAGCTACAATGTTTGTGATGACCTAATATCAAAAGTCACTCACCATCTCTCCTACCACATTCTATTATTTAGAAGCAGTTCATTGAGTCTGGCCCACAATCAATTGAAGAGAAATGAGGCTCCACTTTTTGAAAGGATGTTTTCAAAGAATTCATAGACAGATTTTTTTTTTCTTTTTGAGACAGGGTCTCACTCTGTCGCCCAGGCTGGAGTGCAGTTGTGCAATCTCAGTTCACTGCAACCTCCACCTCCGAGGTTCAAGCGATTCTCCTGCCTCAGCCTCCCAAGCAGCTGGGATTACAGGAGTGAACCACCACATTCCGTTAATTTTTGTATTTTCTTAGTGGAGATGGGATTTCACCATGTTGGCCAGGCTGGTCTCGAACTCCTGACCTCAAGTGATCCGCCCATCTCAGCCTCCCAAAGTGCTGGGATTACAAGAGTGAGCCACCGCACCCGACCTGTAGACAGATTTTAAAACATGATCATCTTGTATGCTTCTAGTTCCTAAAATAATAAAATTTTTAATGGTTCCTGTAAACACGTAACTCTAACGAAAATAATTTTATCTCTAACTTTGCTTAAGCTGGTGTCTAAAGATGTATCATGACCTTTGTGGATATAATAATCATGTGAGCAAATTGCTGTTTTTGTCATAGATTAATAAATTATTGGTAACTGATAATTTAACAGTTTTTCCTCTAAGTAATAATTATGTTTTTGTTATAACTGACTAGCCAGTCAGTCCTTCTGAACTCTGACTCCCTTGCACTCTTTGCAAGTTAATTTTTTTTCCTTTTCTAAGTATCTTGATCTCTGAGCATTCCTTTGGCAATGTGTGAGTAAAGCCTTCCATCTCTAACTTCCATTTCTTCCTACCAGCCACACAGAGGAAGAAAGTTATGAGAAATAAGAAATGAGATGGTCCAAGCAAGAGCAGAGGGCGGCAGGAGTCTTCAGAGGGCAATCTAGGCTGGCCCAGTTCAGAGACTCTTCTATTTCTCTTAGTGAAGGGAAATTGGGAATTGGACTCAGAACATACAGTATATACTTTATCATGCATTGGGTAAAACATGATGAGAAAGACATCGATAGTTCTCATTACAAAATTCTCAACAAATCCTTTTGTTGCCTTCAGAGTTAAAAATCCTTCCAAGAAATAGTATCTACTGTTGTATGTCCCTGGCAGTCCTTCCCTGAGCTAAGATTTTCGTCGTCAGAAGGGGCAAAACCACAGGTAATAAATACCTATCATATTCACATATGAATATTCATCTTTTAATAGTTGTTCTATATTTGGAGCAATTCCCATGTTATGAGTTCCACTTCCCCAGTAGAGTCAGAATTCAAATTCCAACCTCCCTGCAGCTAAGACACAGGCAAACAACCCAGGCTCTCCCAAGGGTCCACTCAACAGACATTACAACCTTAGATTTCAACTCAGAAGCACTCATGAGGAAAGAGGCTCCGTGTGAAACTTCAATTTTTGCTGGTATAGTGGTGCTGGAAGCATCTGGTTTTCAGTGGTGGCAGCAGCGGTTTCTAAGTTTCGCAAGATTTAGTGCCTGGCCCAGAAGTAACCTCTATGGAATGGCAGCAGTGATGAAGATGGAGCTTCCTTTTTTGCTAAATGAGGCGGCAGCAATGGAAGCAGTTTCCTTATCAGGCATATCCTGCAGCACAGTTTTTGTCACTGCTCAATGCTGGCCGAGCCTCAGTCCTGGTTCTCCAGCTATCCCAACAATTCTTGGCAATCCAATCATCTTTTGTTAAGTGACCCGGTAATTGCTTGCAGCTAAGATTCTTAAATGACATACCAGTTGAACAGCCGTTTCACAATACTTTGCACTCAAAGTATTGTGTAGGTTAATCACTATCATTTTTCTGAAGGGTCATACTCCAGCGTCAGGTAGGCCCTCAGGCTACAACAATGCTGCCCAAGCAAAGATTTTTCCCAAATAAGGAAGCATTGTTTCCACAGGCTATTTACAAGACTAATTAAAGAACTCCAAATTCTCTGGATCAATTTGACATTCTTTATTAGCAACATTACAGTTGATACTTTATAATACTTTAATAGGCCCTAAAGAAAGTCCCATATGGTTTGGCTCTGTGTCCCCAGGCAAATCTCATCTTGAATTGTTTTGTTTTGTTTTGTTTTTGAGATGGAGTCTTTCTCTGTCGCCCAGGCTGGAGTGCAGTGGTGCAATCTCGGCTCACTGCAAGCTCCGCCTCCCGGGTTCACGCCATTCTCCTGCCTCAGCCTCCAGAGTAGCTGGGACTACAGGCGCCTGCCACAACACCTGGGTAATTTTTTGTATTTTTAGTAGAGACATGGTTTCACCATCTTAGCCAGGATGGTCTCCATCTCCTGACCTCGTGATCCGCCCACCTCGGCCTCCCAAAGTGCTGAGATTACAGGCATGAGGCACTGCGCCCGGCCGACACAAACCAGTAGTTTTGAATCCTAAACTCATACACTTTGCCTTATTTATTTGTTTATGGTCTGTTCCTCTCTAGACTGTAAGCTTCATAAAGGCAGGAATCATGTCTGTTTAATTCACCTCCAACACTTGACATAATTCCTGATGTATTTATACACCTAATACATAGTTGTTGAATGTATGAATGGATAAATGAATAATTCATTTGTTAACATAATGCCTAAAGTATAGAAAACATCTTCCCACCCACAGTCTTCTTTGATCCTCACAGCCTCTCTACGGTCCAGAATTATCTTCCCTAATATGCAGAGAGTAAACAGAGCCTCTGGGAGGCAAAAAGGTCAGCCTAAGATTATTCAACTACTTAGTGACAGCCCAGCTCTTCTAATTCCCAGCCTCGATCTCTTTTCATTACCATCCTGCCTTTCATTTCAGTTTCCCTTCAGGTTTCTTTTTCCGGCCCAAATCATCTGCTGAAGGGATACTCCAAATTCTTCTGGCTGCAGGCATGTGCTCTCAGCCAAAAGACTTAATAATTTATACAACATGCAGTGGGAAGAGAAGAGGACGGTCAACTGTAAAAATACACATACAGGAGTCATGCATATTTGTCACAGAAATCACTACATAGTCTAAAAACAACTCTTTTCATATCTAATTGCTATGGAGACCCAGAGTATATGTATTAGTCTGGATACGTTTTGTTTCTGAGTAATAGAAGTTAACTGAACTAATATAGGCAACAACAAAAAAGTTGGTTTTGGATGGACATTGGACATATAATCATGGAAGGGATGACCAGTCAAGTCACAGATGGGCAGGGGAGTAGGAGCAGCTAAGCCGCAGGAAGAAACAAACCAGAGACTCAAGGGCCACCTGGAATCTCTTTTTCTCTTTCTTGTCTCTGCCACTTCCCATGGGCCACCTTCAATCACTGTCACTGTAAAAAGGTTCCCTCTGTATGGCAAGTAACATGGCAATAAAAGCTCCTGTGCTTTCCATCTAAACACCAAGACATTCCATAAGGGTTGGCTCTTGTCCTCAGCCCCAGTGTGAAAAATACCAGGGAATTATTCACAGTAATAGATTGAACTTGTTGGCTTCCATTTTTGTTGCCATGGTCTCTCAGAGGTAGAGTATAACATCCCCTACTCCCAAGTGATGTTGGACTCAGTCATGTATTTGCAGTGGCCAATGAAATGTGGGTGAACATGACAGTATATGATTGCCAAACCTAAACCTTAAGAATCACCGTATGTTTCTACTTGCCCTCTTACAGTTCTGCCACTAACTGGAGAGCATGGAGAGATGCTTTTCCCAGGTAGCTGCTGCTCCTCCAGCTTGGACCCCAGAATAAGTATGCATTGAACAGAGCCACCTCAGCCATCTGCAGACCTGCAGCATGAAATAGAGCCAGCCCAACTGACCCTCAGACCCACGAGTGAGAATAATTGATTATTATTTCAAGCCACCAAGTTTTGTCATAGTTTTGTTAGACTGCAAGAGCTAGCTGATAGGCCAAGTTTTGTTAAATGACCACCACCCCACCAATAATCTATGACCAGGCATGTGGTCATGAAAGAAAACTACATCTTCTGCACAAATCTGGTGTTAAAAAAAGAAGAAAACGGTTCTTAGAACACGGAAGGTCATGGCAGAAGTAGGGAGGATAGTGGGCACACAAATCAACAGGGATGTAGAGTTTAGAATTTCTGACCTGCATCTGTTTTTATCCTTGTATTCAATATACACACCATCTATGGATCTTTATTTGTTTCCTCACCTGAAATTCTCCTGCTACAATTTGACGAAATGCTTTTCTGCAGTTGTTGAGATTCAAAGACTTCGAGGAGGAGAAAGGCTGCATGGTTTCAAGCAAAGAGTTAATTATTATGAGTAGGAAAATGAAACAAAGAGGTGAGATGGAGGTTGGGAAGGACCAGAAGCCAAGAGACTGGGGTAGAATGGCAAGCCACACATAAACACCTGACCTGAGGCAGCACCCATGCGGTGGTCTAGTCTTTTTCACCTTTGCTGCATCCCGTGGCATACCCTGGAAGAGTTATTTAAGGAAGAATGCTGGAGAACCCACTGAAAACTATACCAAGAGAAAGCAAGAGGAATGGGGAGCACAAAATGGCAGCCTTCACTGGTATTTTTCCTTTTTCTTGTAAATTACTTGTATGTCTTTCCTTTCTTCTCACATCACCACTGACAGAACTGAATGGAAATTACAAAAAGAATATTTGGAGATTATATATGTTCTGCCTTTCGGTTATAATAGCTTGTTCTTTAAACCAGAACTTTACAGCAACATATTACTAATCATTTGGGGGTTTGAGTCCTCTATTTGAAGTGTGCCACATGTCCTGTCAAAATAACTTCTTATAGCTGTGTAACAATTGTGGGAGGCCTGTGATCACCTTGTCAGAGCGCCTTTACACTCAGAGCCGGTTGCCAGATTCCACATTACTTACTTCCCGGCCCTCCCTCCCCACAACTTATGCTCCTTCTATCATCTCTTTTCTCTCTCTCGTTTTTTTGTTGTTGTTGTGTTTTTTTTTTGTTTTTTTTTTTTTTTTCTGGCAGTTGCTGGGCCGAACAGCAATTTGCAGTTATTTATGCAGCTTAAACCCTATTGTCAACATCCTTATCCTCAATACACAACCATTCCAGTGGTGTGAGTCGAGCTTTTGGGGAGGGAGCTGGGCTGAGGTTAACAGAAGCAAGGCTTCCTGGGCCCCTCGGCCAAAGCACACATTGTTGCTGAGCCGCTTTGTCTCCTTCTCGCCTCTATTTGGGGTGGATTTTCATTTGGAATTAAAAACAGATCACAGCTTGCTGTTTGTTTGCTATTGTCAGGTCAGACCCAGTACTCCGGGAGAAGGTGGTATCACTGTGTGCATAGAATTTTCTTGGCAATTTAATCAGGATGATGGAATTTGTCTGCGTTTGTACAGCACCTTCCCTCCCGGGCTCTCAAAGGCCTCCCAAAACAGAAGTTAATCCTCCCAGCAGCTGGAGAGGAAGTCAGGTACGGCATGGGACATTGTGCCCCTCATTGCCTCAAGCCCATTTTGGAGGGTATAGTTCAGGTACAGCAGGTGAAAGCAAGCAAGAGGAGGGAGATGAAGGCTGACACTTCCCTAGAGGATCACAGATGGGGTGTGCTGCTTATAAAACAGTATCCCCTCTGGGGCCGGGCGCGGTGGCTCACGCCTGTAATCCCAGCACTTTGGGAGACCCAGACGGGCGGATCACGAGGTCAGGAGATCGAGACCATCCTGGCCAACACAGTGAAACCCCGTCTGTACTAAAAAAATACAAAAAACTAGCCGGGCGAGGTGGCGGGCGCCTGTAGTCCCAGCTACTCGGGAGGCTGAGGCAGGAGAATGGCGTGAACCCGGGAGGCGGAGCTTGCAGTGAGCTGAGATCCGGCCACCACACTCCAGCCTGGGCGACAGAGCGAGACTCCGTCTCAAAAAATAAATAAATAAAAATAAAAATAAATCATTCTATCATAATGATTGAGTTCCCCTTGAGTGGGGAACTTGAGCACTTCTAAGTTCATTCACCAGGTTATTGGTAGAATTTAGCTCTTTAAATGTTGTTGATTGAAAACCTCAGTTCCTTGCTGACTCAAGGAAGTGGAGCCTTGAGATGACTGCAGTCCTGGCCAATTCCTCAGTTACAACCTTGTGATTATAGCCTTGTGCTGCATAACAAATTATCCTAAAATGTCGTGACTGCACACACATTTTATTACAAATATTAGACTTCTAAGTTCATTCACCAGGTTATTGGTAGAATTCAGCTCTTTAAATGTTGTTGATTGAAAACCTCAGCTCCTTGCTGACTGTTGGCCAGGGGGAACCCTCAGTCCTTTACCACGTGAGCCTCTCTATAGGACAATCCGTAGCATGGAATTTGTCTTCCTTGACAGTGAGCAAGTGAGAGTGTGAAAGAGGATGAGCAAGACAGAAACCAGGGTCTTTTTGTAACCTAATCTCAAAAGTATTATCACATCCCATCACCTTTGCCAAGTAACTAGGTCCAGCCCACACAATGGGAGAGGGTTATACAAAGGCATGAACACCAAGAGGCAAGGATCACTGGAGGCCATCTTGGAAGCTGCCTACCACGCCATCTCTATGACTCCTCACCCATCCTTCTCCAGGGCCTCACCAGGCCTTGGAGATTCTCTTGGTTCCACCTCCTCCCTGTACACTGTGCTTATCTGTACACAGCTTTTGCAACTCATGCTTGAACTCCGGCAAAGCCTCCTAATGAGCCTACCTACCTCTTTCTGTTCTCTCAGCTGATACCCAGAAAACTAGTTGATATTTCTAATCACATTGTATTATGTCACTTTCCTATTCAAAAGTGCCCACTGGCTCCCAAGTTCCTCTTCTGTCATGCAGGACCTTTCTCAATCCAACCATGTAAGGTCATTTTTGCATTGCTATTAAGAAATACCTAAAGATGGGCCAGGTATGGTGGCTCACGCCTGTAATCCCAGCACTTTGGGAGGCTGAGGCGGGCAGATCACGAGGTCAGGAGATTGAGACCAGCCTGGCCAGTGTGGTGAAACCCCATCTCTACTATGAATCCAAAAAATTAGCCGGGCCTGGTGGCGGGCTCCTGTAGTCCCAGTTACTTGGAAAGCTGAGGCAGGAGAATGGCGTGAACTTGGGAGGCGGAGCTTGCAGTGAGCTGAGATCATGCCACTGCACTCCAGCCTGGGTGACAGAGCAAGGATCCATCTCAAAAAAAAAAAAAAAAAAAAAAAGAAATATCTAAAGACTGGGTAATTTATAAAGAAAAGAAATAATTGAATTGGCTTATGGTTCTGCAGGCTATGCAAGCATGACGCCAACATCTGCTTCTGGTGAGGACCTCAAGAAGCTTCCACTCATGGCAGAAGGCAAAGAGGGAGCAGGTACCTCACACAACAGAGCAAGAGAGAGAGAAGGGAGCAGTCCCAGACTCTTAAACAATCAGATCTCACATGAACTAACTGACCAAAAGCTCATTTATCACCAAGGGAATGGTGCTTAACCATTCATGAGGGATCTGCTCCTATGATCCTATCACCTCCCACCAGACCCCACCTACAACATCGGGAATCACATTTCAACGTAAGATTTGGAGGGGAAAAAATCCAAACCATATCAAACTCAATGTGCTTTTGCTACAATACTTATTTTACCACTCCCCTCCAGCCAAGCAGGTATACTCACTGTCCCTCAATCACAGCTAGTTGATGCCCCTTTGCATGGCTTTGTTCATGATGTTTCTACCTGGAATATTCTCCCCTTTCACTCCACCTATCAGAATTCTCACCAGTTGTTATGACCTAACAAGTCCTGTCTCCTTCCTAAAGTCTTAAAATTTATGATACAGTGCCCTGGGTATAGCAGTCCTGGGTATAGCTGTATAGCTGATAGCTTTGTTTTATTACTCTGAGCCCAAATGTCCTCTTCCTCCTACTGATCCTTTTTTTTTTTTTTTTTCTGAGACAGAGTCTTGCTCTATCACCCAGGCTAGAGTGCAGTGGCTCAATCTCAGCTCACTGCAACCTCTGCCTCCCGGGTTCAAGCGATTCTCCTGCCTCAGCCTCCTGAGTAGCTGGGACTACTTGTGCCTGCCACCATGCCCTGCTAATTTTTGTCTTTTTTTTTTTTTTTTTAGCAGAGACACGGTTTCACCGTGTTGGTCAGGCTGGTCTTGAACTCCTGCCTCACGTGATCAGCCCACCTCAGCCTCCCAAAGTGCTAGGATTACAGGCATAAGCGACCACTCCTGGCCCCTACTGATTCTTGAACCACCCCCTACTCACCAAATCTCTGATATGACACTTACCATAAACTATCATGTATCATATATCATCTCACATCATAGTTTGCAGTACTAATTTTAAAAATAATGTCAGCATATTGAGAGAAGGAATAAAGCAAGTTTAGAGTGAAGGTCCACGCTGAGATGTCTAGTTTGGGGAGAGTAGAATCTACCATAAATCTTGACCACAGCCATGGTATATTCTAGAGCTATCCTACTAACCTTTCCAGGGTTCCATTTCTTATTATCCTGTCTGCAGTGACTCATCGTTATTACCCCAATGAACGTACTACAATGTACATTTATAAGCATGAAATTCTTAGGCTTCTCAGACACTATTTCTTAGCTTAATGTAGAATGTAATGGAAAGAGAGATTCTTTTGAAGTTTGAAAAGAGGGAGGGGTAGGGGAGATTCTAATCACATCATGATTCTCTGAGACACAAGAGGAAGATGTAAGAATGGCCATGAATACAGATATATGTGTGTGGGTGGACAGTTGTGGCACACAGTAAAGTTGCTGATGGCCTACATATTCTCTGTGATATATATACACTACACAAGGAATCATCTAAGAGTGAAATAAGAGCTCAAGGGGGAATATTTTTGATGCATTGAATTGGCAAGCAATTAGAGAAATATTCAAAGGCTGAAGTTTCGATCACATACTAACAGACAACAAAAATTAATAATTACTGATCTTCTCCTAAGTACCTTAGATTATGTTATTTTATCTAATCATTACAACAACACATTTCACAAAAGAGAAGATGAAGGCCCAGAGAGGCTAAGTAATTTGCCAAAAGTCACACAACCAGTAATTGGTGAGACCAAGATTCCAACCCCACCCTGGATGATTCCAAATCCGATGCAACCCCATCTTTGGAGCATTCCACCTGGGACCATGTTCAGGGGGCATCATACTATTTTGAATTGTTATCATTGGATGTAAGGCAGCCTATGTCACTCTCCCTAAAATGATTCTGTGATCTTTTAGCAGCTATGCCAATCTAATCTGTGCTGGTAGGAAAATCATCCTTCCATACATCTCCAAGTGAAATGAAGTGAAGATTAGCCAAACCACCAAGAAAATTTAATTGTAAAGACAGGTATGGGTGGTAGGATTTGATGGAATCATCCCATACCAGGTGTTCTAATGTCACATTCTTCATTATCTTGGGGGAAAAAAAAGCCTCAAACAGGTTCTTTTTTTCAGACAGGTTGCCTTCAGACCCTGAAAGAACTTTTCAGTAGAAATTTCAGTATTCTATATTTTAAAAACATGTTTTCTGGAAATGCAAGATATAAGGAGCAGCTTCATCTCAAAATTTGCAAAGCTTACCTCAAAGCTATCTCGAGGTAACTGCTTAATTGGTGCTCTTTCTTGGGCTCTCTAGAGCATCCATTACAAGAATGTCCAATGAGAGTCTCTAACTCATGTAATATATTGACAGTAGCCAAGCCCCCCTCTCTGACAAAGCTGAGGGTCCAAAGTCAGGATGGTGCTGAAACTGCACCAATCAAGGACTGGGAAGCGTGGGCTGGGGAACCGTGAATGCGGCCTGTGGACAGAGGGGGGCAGCAGAGAGCTGTTGGAGAGGTGCGCATCAGGCAGCTTCCTAGGGGGCAAGTGTTTCTGGTCAACTTGGAGACATTGACAGGAAGACCCAGCTCCAGCGTCAGTAACACAGCTGAAGGATTAGCCCTGCTGAGCTCTCTATCTGGAATCCACAAACAGAACTCACCATTTTCCACACCGTGGCCAGAAACTTTTATAAACCTGCCCCCCATATGTCATCCCCCTGCTGAAAAGGCTAATCAATGGCTCCCCATTGCTTGAAACACTTTCTCAAGCTTTGATGCGCATCAGCATTACTTGGAGGGCTTGGTAAAGTACAGCTCACTGGGCTCACTCCCGGAGTTTCTGATAGGTTATGTCTTGGGTGGTCCTGAGACTGCACTTCTAACATTCCTGGGTGATGCTGATGCTGCCGGTTTCCACTGGCCCAGAAACCACACCTCGCAATCCACTAGCTTAGGTCACACTTAAGCTGCCCACGCTAGTCCTCTCCAACTTCTCTTCTAGGCACTCACTCCCACGGGCATCCCCCAGTCCCTCACAGGCTCTGCTCCACCTGGGAATTTCCTTCAGTCCCGCAAGGAGATCGTGTTTCCCTGCGTCTCTCCGCCTATTCACACGTGTTCTCTCTTCTGATATACTCTTCCTCCATCTTTTCACCTGGCCAATGATTACTTATCTTTAGGTCCAAGTAAGAAGCCTCCCTCCTCTGAACTCTCATCATGCCCTGTACCTCTCGTCTCACCCTGTGTTGTAAATGACCCTTGTGTGTTTGTGTCCCAGCTAGTCTATCAGCCTGGGGAGCAGGGGCTGACACATATCTATACCTTGGGAAATTCAGTCGCTAGGCTCATCTGGATTCTTGACTGTGCACAATAACCATGTTACATTTCTCTGCTTGCCTCCCTCTTCCGCTCTCAATGACTATTTCAAACCATCTTCATTTTCCTCAAATCTCTAACCTTCACGCCTCCTCTATCACACTCAACAGATGGCCTTGCCTACTCCTTCACAGAGAAAATAGAAGCCACCAGACAGAAACCTCTCAACTTCCCGCACCAAACCTACAAACCCACCAGCATCTGCACCCACCCCATCCCCCTGACCTCCTGTTACAATAGAGGAGCTGCCTGTACTTTCTACAGCTGTCTGAAGCCAAACCCTCCAGCTCTGCTGTGGTTTCCTCCTCCTGCTTCCTCAAAAACTCCCACCATCAACACCCTCTTCACGTAGCTTCTACTTCTTTCTCTCCCCTGATTTTCTCCATCATTTTAAAAACATGTGCAACTCTCTCTTCTATAAATAACCACCCTCCTTAAGCCCCATGTCACCCTGTAACTATCCTCTTATTTCTACTTTGCTACTGTGCAGCCAAATATGTTTAGCCTCATGATTTCCATTTTCTTATTTCCTACTCGCTCCACAAGCCACTTTTCCTCAAAAACTATTCTCACGAAGGTCAACAAACAACTTTCTGTAGCCAAGTCAAATGGACACCTTTCAGTTCCCATTCTGTTTGGCATAGTTGACCCCCACCTACATCTGGACGCTCCCTCTTTCCTTACCTTCTGTGACATCCCAGCCTGGTCCATCTGGCCGTTCTTCCTTTAAGGCCTGGTCCTCCTATGACTTATAAATGCTGGTGGTTTGTGAGGCTCAATCCTAGACCTTCTTGTCTAAACTCAGCCTGGATAACTGTATCCATTTCCTTCAGTTCAATTACTATATGCTTACCAAGCAATCCCTTTATTAGAGAGGTCTGTCTCTTGCTCTCTGCTGTCCATGTTTATATGACCAACTGCCACTCTGTGTATTTCCTTTGACATCCCACAGGTCCCCCATACTCCACCGAACTTAAGATCTTCCCCCAAAACTGCTGCTTCTAGATGCTCTTTGTTGAAGCAAATTGCCTCAAAGGACACATCCTTGACACTTCCCTCTGTCTCCTGCCCCATATCTCACCAAGTCCACAATTCTATAGTTTCACCAGCCTCTCTCCATGTCTTCCAATACCATAACCCAAGCCACCGTTCCATCTCTCCCAGACTACGGCTGCAACCACCGGCCTCCTCGCAGCATCTCTGGCACCCTCCAATCCATTCCTCCCTCCTTATGCTAGAGGAATCTTTCCTTAAAAAACAACTCACTTTGCATTCTTGCTTAAACCCCTCAGTGGCTGTCCAATACCCCTGGAATAAAGTTCAGTCTTGTCTTGCCCTTCACCCACACTGGTCTTCTTTCAGCACCTTCAAAGCACCAAGTCCTCACCCATCAGGGTATTTACACATGCTCTTCTCTCTCCTATAATGTTTACCCTCACCTTCTTGTCTGGCAACCCCCAACCATCCTTCAAGGCTCAGCTTCAGATTTTCTGGGGAAAATTTCACTGACCCTCTGACACTCATCACAATTGTGGCTAATTAATTACTTGCAAAAAATTTTGTAATGTCTTTCTCTCCCTCTAAGCATCATACAGGCAAAGAACAGATCTTCACCTGAGGCCCAGAAGTCAAGGCTGCAGTGAGCCACTATCATGCCACTGCACTCCAGCCTGGACAACAGAGTGAAATCCTATTTCAAAAAAAAAAAAAGTGGATCTTTCTCCTCATTCTCCATTCTCTGTCCTATCTCCACTACGTTTCACAATGCCTGGCTTGTAGTTAGCTGACGATGAATCTTTGTTGAAAAAATAAAGAATAATTGAAAGAAAAAATATACCATAATTTGAGATTTGACATTTCTTACACTGATTTGCTGATTCTTTGCATTTTGTAATGTCCTTTATATTCACTGGATAATAACATAATAACTAATATTTCTCTAATGTTTTCTATTTGTCTGACACTGTCTCAAGTGTATTACGTTGTCACAAAAATCCTGTGAGGTATGATACTATTATTATCCCCATTCTACAGTAGAGGAAACTGAGGCACAGAGAGTTTACAAATCTTGCCCAAGACACAGAGATAGTAAGTAATAAACTGGGATATAAGTCAAAACAGTTTGATCTACTTACTGTGTTCTTAAACACTGTGATATACTGTCTCCAAGATCTCTTTAGCGTGTGCAAGGAAGACAGCTGTAGGTGTTGGGATGTGTGTACTATTAAGGTTGTTGTTACAGAGAAAAGAAGACCAAAAAAAAAAAAACCCTAAAGTTCAACACATTAATGGTTCTCAAAATTTAATGTGCATCACAATCACCTACAGAGATTATTAAAGCTCACATTATAGGACCCCACCACCATATTCAGTAGGTGCAAGGGGCGAAGTGCAATAATTTTTATTTCTAACAGGCTCCCCGATGATGCTGATGCTGTCAGTCCAGAGACCACACTTTGAGGAGCACTGCAATAAATACATAAAGGATTTCCACACGTGTTTTCAATCTTTAAAAATACAAAATACAGGCTTGGCGCGGTGGCTCAAGCCTGTAATCCCAGCACTTTGGGAGGCGGAGACGGGCGGATCATGATATCAGGAGATCGAGACCATCCTGACTAACCCGGTGAAACCCCGTCTCTACTAAAAAATACAAAAAAACTAGCCAGGCGAGGTGGCAGACGCCTGTAGTCCCAGCTACTTGGGGGCTGAGGCAGGAGAATGGCGTAAACCCGGGAGGCGGAGCTTGCAGTGAGCTGAGATCCGGCCACTGCACTCCAGCCTGGGCGACAGAGCGAGACTCCGTCTATACAAAATACACTTCCCCTGAAATCTGCCCTTCTGTAACAATTAAATAGAAAGGAGAAAGTGCTCAAGAGAAAATTTTTAAATGCAAACAAAATGGAATAGGGTTAAAGTGATGTTTCAGGTTCCTCATCCACTGGACTCTCCTCTTTTTTTCCTTCAGCCCTCTTTACCCACATGCTGTGGCATGCTCCTCCTTTTGAAGAGATAAAAGTATTTGCCTCTCACAGGTGTGTTACCTAGCTTATCTTGCTTAATGCTCATGAAAACTCTGTAAGATCGCTAATATTATGCCCATGTTAAAGATGAAAAAACCGAGACTCCATGGAAAAAGTTAAATCACTAACCTCCTAACATCCAAAAGATAGAAAGTGACTGAGCCACAGCTCAAATTTAAGTTCGTGTGACTCCAAATTCCTTATCTTTTCCATTAATTGACACTGCCCTTCGTATTTTCATCTACCTTTTTAGTTCTGCATGCAAATAACAAAAAGCAATTTCTCCTACACTCATATAGAAAATATCAACTGAAAAACACAGATCTAAATTCATCTCTCCCAAACAGTATGCCTTTAATGTCTCTTTTTTTTGTTCACTTTTCCTTGGAAGCAGATTGTTATTCATTTCAAATGTAGAGTGAAAAAAAACCTCAAGATCTTAAAGAATTATTAGAACCTCTCTAAGAAGTAGATAGCACCCCAAAACAACCACGGCATGGTTCATCTTTCTCGAACCACCTGACAGTACTGAATTTTATCGCCTTCCTGGAGTGACTAAAGAAGCCTTTTAAAATTCCACTGCAATGCTGTGAGGCCATACATCCCCCAGGATTAATCACAAATATTTTATAAAGATGAAGTTTTGTTATATCTTTGTTCTTTGTATCTTGGCTTTTGTTAGCGCATTTTAATTAGGATCTGGTATCTGCAATAAACAGTAAACATAAAGAGCTTTGCAAAAATGTATTAGACTGTTTGTTTTCACACTCTAATGCATATTTGCACAATTTTACCATGAAAAAAGGAAAACATGCTAAGCTCTTGGGCTCTATCCCAAATGTCCTGGAATAGAATCCGGAAATTACTAAAAATGCAACCAAACCTCATCATATTCCAGCAATTAACCTAAGAAACAAGGGTCCATTCTCTGTATGAAAAAAACATTTTTGAGGGGAGAAATCTGTGGCGGAGAATGCTTCTCGATAACACACGTATCGCATTCTCCAAACCTGTTTTGAAATTTGGACTATTTCCCTTTCAGGCTAAAAAAGCTTAATAAACAAATGAAGTTGGGTAATGTTTTATTTTTCTCTTTCAGAGTGTTAAGAGAGCCTCTTCTACTAAAAGAAGACAAGAAGGACTGCTAAGCATAAAACAAGGAATAAAATAATCACATGTGGTCTCATTTTTAAAAGTACCTGGGGATTAATAACCTTCCTGCTAAATAGTTGTGTAGTAGAATGAATTATTATTACAACAGTAGAATCATGGAGAATGCTGATGGCAAAGAACAATTTGAGGGGGTTTATTTGAACATATCCTAATCAAAAAGTGGCAAAAACTTTTAAAATCTCCAAATATGGCTCTTGTGTACAATTGTTATTGATATGACACCTCGATAGTGTTTGAATGCGACGCAAAATCATAAAAGTGCGAGCAATTTCGAGACATAAAGTGATTTTTCCTTTTGTATCTATCCCTTAATATGTTTCCAAATAAAACACAGAATTAAGTAATTTATTTTGTTGCATGATTTATTTATGGACTGAAACACAGCAAACAGCAGATAAAAAGGCAAAGTCCCGGGCATCAACTTAAAAGATGAAAATCATTACATTTTATTAGAGGGAGACATATAAAAATGCCAGCATGAACTGTAAAGAAAGGAAAAGTGTTAGCTCAGAGGTCCCAAGTCGAAGTTATGCTTGGGGTTTCTGACTCCCCCTTTGGGGGAATAATATGCCTGAATTTAATTAGAAATCTGTTTTTTTAAGATTAAAGTTGTGAGAAAGTTAAAAGGTTGGATCACACAACAATAAAAATGACTCTGAGGATCTTAGGGAATTTGAACTGGTAAACTTAGATTCTATTTCCTGCCAACTGTTTGCAGGAGGATTAAGAGATGTACAAGAATTATTAGTTTTAGATAAAAGCCAGCATTTTATAAAGCAATTAATTTTTCATTAGTTCCACATAATTTTGGCAAAAATAGTTTTGTTCCAATAAAAGTATTAAATTCCAAGAGGTTACTCTAAAATATAGCCATTAACTTCACATTAATTTAATCAAATTTATAGTAGGCTAAACTACAGGCAGGAAAGCAGTAATAGTTTTTTACAGAATACATTATAATTAAAAGGAAGAAATTATAATGAAAAATAATTTTTTAAAAACAGGTAATAAAACTAAGTTTCTAAGTATGGTTATGCATTTATTTAAAATCATTTTTCTATAATGTTTCTTAAGTATATACAGTGAATAAAATAAAGTCTACCTTAAGTTTTTGCATAGGATTATCTTGGAAATACCAGGATGTTGTTTTTATCATAATACATTTATCTTAGGCCAGCTGCAGTGGCTCACACCTGTAATTCCAACACTTTGAGAGGCCAAAGCAAGAGGATCACTTGAGGCCAAGAGTCCAGGACCAGCCTGGGCAATACAGCAAGACTCAGACTCTATAAAAAACTTAAACAATTAGCCATGTCGGGTGGTGAGTGGCTGTAGTCCCAGCTACTTGGGAGCCTGAGGCAGGTGGATCACTTGAGCCCAGGACTTGGAGGTTGTAGTGAGCTGTGATTGTACCACTGCACTTCAGCCTGGGCAACAACAGAGCATGACCCTATCTCTTTAAAAAAGAAAACTTTATTTTATATTGCAATAAATAAAATATACCGTAAAGCCTCAAAAAAACTTACTAGTGGCTCACGCCTGTAATCCCAGCACTTTGGGAGACTGAGGCCAGTGGATCACCCAAGGTCAGGAGTTCGAGACCAGCCTGACCAACATGGTGAAACCCCATCTCTACTAAAAATACAAACATCAGCCTGGTGTGGTGGCAGGCACCTGTAATCCCAGCTACTCGGAAGGCTGAGGCAGGAGAATTGCTTGAACCCGGGAGGTGGAGGTTGCAGTGAGCCAAGATCGCACGATTACACTCCAGCCTAGGAAACGAGAGCAAAACTCTGTCTCAAAAAAAAAAGAAAGAAAAAATGAAAGAGACATACTAACATACTAGCACTAAAAACTTTATTCACAGAGCAATAAACCATCCTTCCCAATGCTAGAAGTACCTTTCACGCATGCACAAAATTCCATGCAGACACTCCATTCACCCAGATTGCTGGAATGTCCTCACTTCCATTTTGAGGGCCTCAATCCTTGTCAGAATGACAAAGAAATCTAGTTGATTCA
Source organism: Macaca mulatta (assembly GCF_049350105.2). Classification (NCBI taxonomy): domain Eukaryota; kingdom Metazoa; phylum Chordata; class Mammalia; order Primates; family Cercopithecidae; genus Macaca; species Macaca mulatta. The sequence continues at coordinate 30,699,546 of NC_133407.1, forward strand.
TGATAAGGGATGTCAAAGTTCTGGCCAGAAAATATTTCTTGTCTGGTCCACCTCCAAATACACCTCAATGAATACCAGTCCCCATCTCCATTACCAACAACCTGCTCCAGCCCAGGATTACCTCTCTCCGGCTCACTGCAATTTCTCCTACCAGTTCTCTCGACTTTCATTCTTGTCCCTCAACCTAACTCAGTTTCCAACCTGTGGGCAGAAAGTGCTTGTTAAAAATGTAAATTGAGACCAGGCACTGTGGTTCACACCTGTGATCCCAGCAGTCAGAGAGGCCAAGGCGGGAGGATTGAGACCAGCCTGGGCAACATAGTGAGATTCCATCTCTGCAAAAGTAATTTTTAAATTAGTTGAGCATAGTGGTGCATGCTTGTAGCTGCTTGGGAGCCTGAGGAGGGAGGATCCCTGGAGCCTAGGAATTAAAGGCAGCAGTGAGCTATCCTGGCACCACTGCATTCCAATAAACCAGTATATCGGTTCATGTCACTCCTAAGCTGAAAATCTTCCATTGTCTCCCTGGCACCTTGAATAAAATTTAGCTCCATATCTTGGCTTACAGAATCATGACTTCTATTCTGAGTAATGCTCCTCCTTGCAATCAGATTAGCCCAGCCCTGCAAAGTTCCTTCAAGCATTCTACAGCCACTTCCACCCTGAGTCATGCACCAGGCACCAGGTAAATGCTGAATTCCCATATCACCACCACTTTGGTTAAGAAATTTGCCCATGTTCTTCATAAGACTTTCTGTCCACCCTGTTTTCAGATTTACTATCTGGTTGTGTGCCCCTCTTTGCCCTTTGGATTGAGTACCTGATTCTCTCTTTATGTAGGATCCTGACTTCCCCTCGAGCACTACCTTATTACATACCCTGCCTGGCTCAGCACAGGCCAGAATCCTCTACATGGAGCACTGCTCAAATGGAAGGTACATTTGCCTAGTTTATAGTAGCCCCATGTGAGCCTGGGAAAGTAATACACCATCTCTAGCACTAATCTATTCTGTAAAGATTACATGTAAACTCATATTGTCTCCCTCAGCAGGTCATTAGGTCTTCTGGGGTAAGTAATTCACTTATTTAGATTGTGTTCGGGGAGTGCTGAGGACTCAGCAGATGTCATATCCAACATGGGTTCAGCTCAGGATGTGGTGGAACCTCATGAAGAGCTGGCTCAGAGAGAGATATTGAAGCAGGACAAGGGAACCAAACTAGAAGGTAGGTAGGCCATTCATTTATTCAATTACTATCCACACAGCATCTTCTATATTTTGAGGGCTGTGCTAAATGATGCAAAGACAGAAATGAAGAAAACATAGCTATTTACTATTTATTTCTTTCCAAATTCTTGGCTTCACATTATCCCCTCATTGCACGTAGTATGTGCGCACACATATAAACACTTTTGTTTCTCTGCTCAGTGTCTTTAAGTTTGTTGTAAAAAAAATACTGGATCATTGTGTCTATAGAAAACCCAAGAGACACAGTGGAAAACAATGAGAACTAATAATAGAATTCAATTAAGTGGTAGATTCCTGGGAAAATGTACAAAAACCAATTAATTCCCTGCATACAAACAATAATCAAATAGAAATTATTTCCATTCATAATACCAATGAAATGTATACAATGGCTAAGAATAAACCTAATAAGAAATATGTATAAAGAAAACTCAATGAGGCACATAAAAGAAGTCTTGTGTGATTTGAATGGAACACAATGTTGTGGTATTGGAAAACTCATTATTGAGGTATCAAGGAGCCCCAAAATGATTTAGAAATATTATGTAATGCCAACAAAATCCTCTAAAATGTTTTGGAGTAAGACAAAATTATGGCCATGTCAAAGAATAACTAGAGAAGAACAACAAAAAAGAATTGAAAAGAAAACTTGTGTTAGTTATCTATTGCTGCATAATAAATTATCACAAGATTTAGCAGCTTAAAGTAACAAACTTTTATTATTTCAGCTTCTGTGAATCAGAAATACAAGCATGGTTTAGCTTGGTACCTCTAGCTCAAGTTCTCTCACAAGGCTGCAATCCAAGTATTAGCTTAGGACTGTTGTCTCAACCTAAAAGCTCACCTGAGGTAAGATCCATTTCTAAGCTCAAGCTCACATGCATGGTTGTTGGAAGGATTCAGTTCCTCCCAAGCTGTTAGACTGAGCACTTGAGTTCCTCACTGGCTATTGTCACGAGGCCTCCCTTACTTAGTTCCCTGCCACATGGACTTCTCCACAAGGCAGCTCACAAGGCAGATGGATTCCCTCAAAGCAAGTGAGAAAATAAGAAAGAATAACCGAGATAGAAGCCATAGTCTTTTTGTAACTTAATCTCAGGAGTGACATACCATCACCTTCACCACACTTTATTCACTGGAGAGTCACTAAATCCAGCCACACTTAAGGGAAGATTACCCAAGGACAAGAATACCAAGAGTCAGGGATCATACACGGCCGTTTTAGAAACTGTCTACCCAATAATATAGGGGAATTTGTACTGGAAGCATCAGAACATACCATGAAGTGATACTAATTAAAACAGTATGTACCTGATGGCAGAATGGACATAATGCAATGGAGCAGAATAGAAACCCCAAAACAAATAAAAATACACATAGGTAATTAGTACATTAAAATAATGATCTCCAAATCAGTGGGAAAATGATAGATGATTAATCAAATTTTGCTGAGAAAATGGGTTATCCATTTGAGGTAAAATTATTTATTGGATCCTTACCTCACTCCATAACCAAAATAATTTCTAGAGATTTGAATAGCTAATGACATGCATTTGGGAAGGGACATAAATGAATCTCTAGTTTTATCAGTAACATTCTATTTCTTAAGCTTGGTGGGGGTACATGGTATTCATAATAGCAAAACTTTTAGCTCACCACACTCTGGCACTGTTACTACACATATGTTAATTTAAACTTCAGAATTATCTTATAAAGACAGTTCTATTATTTTCCCCATTGTAAAATAAGGAAATTAAGGCATAAGATCTTACAGCTTGACGATTCATGCCTATCATATTAGTCATCTATTGCTACATAAAACACTACCTCAAAACTTAATAGTCTTAAACAACAAACATTTATTATCATACAGTTTTTGAGAGTCAGAGCTTCAGGAGCGGCTTTGTTGGGTGGTTCTGCCTCAGCGTATCTCATGATATTGCAACTAACATGTCAGCCAGGACTGCAGTAATCTGAAGACTTGATAAAGCTGGAGGATCCACTTCCAAGCTTACTTATGTAGCTGTTGGTCTGAAGCCCCCATCAGCTTCCTCACTAAATTCTGGCAGGAGGCCTTAGCTCCTCATTACTGGACCTCTTCACAGAGTTGATTGATGTCCTCATGGCACTGCAGCTAGCTTTGCCTAGAGTGAGAAATCCAAGGGAACAGGAGAAAGAAACAGAGAGAGAAGCCTCAATGTCTTTTGTGACATTGTGTCCAAATATATACTTCATTATTTTCATAATATTGTACTCATCAGAAGGGAGTGGCCACATTAAGCCCATATCCATGGGGAGGGGAATTATGCTCCATCTTTTGAAGGGAGTAATGTAAAGAACTTATGGACTTATTTTAAAACCACCACACCCATAAAATCTGGCTTGAAGTCTGTGCTCTTAACCATGACATATATAGTCATGTGTTTTGGTCAGTGGTGGGATGCATAAGATTATAATGGAGCTCAAAAATTGCTATTGCCTAGTAACATCATAGCCTTCACAGCCATCATAACATGTAGTACAATGCTACATAACATGTAGCACAACCATTTTTATGTTTAGATATAGAAATATTTACCATTGTATTACAGTTGCCTGCAATATTCAATAAAGTAACATGTACTGTTTCATAGCCTAGCAGCAACAGGCTATTCCAGGTATGTAGTAGGCACTACCATCCAGGTTTGTGTAAGTACACTCTATCACGTTTGCACAACAACAGAATCGCCTAAGGACGCATGTCTCAGAACTTATCCCCATTGTTAAGCAACACATGACTGTACTGCCTCTCTTACATTATTCACACCAATTTCTGTATGTGAAATCTTTCATAATACTTTAAAGGTTGAATATAAAAATTAAAACCATTAAATGAATCATGGGCAAATATTTTTGAATGCTAATATGGATAAGGTCTATCTAAGCATGACACCAAAAGTAGGAGCCAAAAATAATTGGAAGATATAACTATATTGAAAAATAAAAATGTCTGCATATCAAAAATCATCACCAGCAAAGTTAAAAAGTCTAACAGAAAACTTGAAAACAATATTTGCAACATATATGACAGATGAAAAGTTCCTGTCCTCAATATCACTAGGGTGCTTTAAAAATCACTAAGGAAAAGATAAATACATTAACAGAATAAGAAATTAGCATACATATGCAATTAAGAAGAGGAAATATGCTGGGCATGGTGGCTCAGACCTGTAACCCCAGCACTTTGGGAGGCTGAGGTGGGAAGATCACTTGAGCTCATGAGGCCAAGGCTGCAGTGAGCCATGATCATGTCACTTCATTCCATCCTGGGTGACAGACTGAGATCCTGTCTTTAAAAAAAGAAGAAGAAATAGAAAAGACCAATAAGCATATGAAAAAAATTCAACTCATTCAATCTTTAGTAATCAAAAAACAACAATTAAAAATGAAATCGGCCAGGAGCAGTGGCTCATGCCTGTAATTCCAGCACTTTGGGAGGCCAAGGCATATGGATCAACTTGAGGTCAGGAGTTCGAGACCAGCCTGGCCAACATGGTGACACAGCGTCTCTACTAACAATCCAAAAAAAAAAAAGTTTGCCGGGTGTGGTGGCATGCACCTGAAGTCCCACCTACTCGGGAGACGGCCAGGAGAATGAACCTGGGAGGCAGAGGTTGCAGTGAGCCAGGATTGCACCACTGCACTCCAGCCTGAACGACAGAGTAAGACTTCGTCTCAACAACAACAACAAAAAAAAGAAAAGTAAAGAAAGAAAAGAAAGAAAGAAATCTGTATTTTATTTAAAGTTAGCCAAGATTGGAAAAATTATGGTATTTTCATAAATACCATATGAAAAATTATGGTATTTTCAAGATCTGGAGGGAGAAGGAATTTCATACACTCATTACGTGTATAAATTGGTACAAATTCTGCAAGGAAGTTTTCAATATATACCAAAAACCATAGAGTATGTACACTCTTTCACATAGCAACTTTGCTTGTGTCAATCTATCTTAAAAACTAATTGGACATAGAGATGCTCATCACAGCATTTTTTACTATACTCAAAAAATGTGAAACAATCTAAACGTTCACACATTGAAGATTTTGTTAAATAAATTATGGTGCCACTGTGAATAATGGAATATGATGCCATTAATGTTTTAGAAGTGTATTTACTGACATGGAGGAAATTCCCGAGGTTAAATTAATAAAAGCCATATTTAAAGACATATATAATATGATACAATTTTTGAAAGAAAAAAGTTTAAACTATATATGCATAGAACATATACTAATAGGGTTAAAATATTCTATAGAGAAAACTGTTAATAGTGTTATCTTTAGATGATACAATTTGGAATGATTTTTTTTCTTTATTTTCATCTATTTATTCCTGTTTTAAAAATACTATCCATGAAAGAAGCCCAAATTAGAAATCCTAAGTTATCTCTTCAGTGACCCCTCAGTCTTTCTCCTTTCTCCCTCACTAAATGAATAAACGATAGTAGAGACTGGAACCTGTTATCACCAGTTAATAGTCATTAACCCTCTTACCCCTAGCATAGCCTCTGTAATTTGCATAATAAAGAATTGAGTCTGAAATGCTCTGTCCAGGGATCTACAGCCACTTTCATGAATATATGTGTTCTGATTTTAAGTTTGAAGCGCATTAGGCAGCATATCCAAAATGGAGATATATTCACATTTAAAAGAAGAGATGAAAAACTTACCTGAATATGAGCCTGTCTTACGCACCCAAAAAACTCACAGTAGCTTTTGCCAATGTAGTCTATCATTATTCAAAACTGCATCTATGTCATTTGCCACTGTCATTTTAGAGATGATTCAAAGTTTAATTTTGAATATGAAAAATTTGTAGACTACATACACAGGTCTATAATTAACAGTTAATCACTCATATTGAAAGTTAGCCAGGGACAAATAGACAATCCATTTATATTTCTATGTTCTAATGGATTGATGTTTTTAATTAAATTATCGAAATTCTGGCAAAATTTCTATCAAGAAAAACAGAGTCCAAGAAAACAGCTAGCCACTTTTTAATGTAAAAACAGAAGCTGATATTAACTTCAATATTTTTGAAAGTCATAAAACTATATAATTTGAGTAGTAATAATAAAACATGCTTTCAAAGGCAACAGTCAACAAAAAACCACCATTCACTTTTCAAAAATAGAGTATTCCTAAATTTGAAAAGCAAGAAAGAATTTTCCATACATTGGTTAACTTTTAAGAGAAAGATATTCTAAATCTTAACTGGTAAGAAAGAGTAAGTGAATTTCATTTTCTTTTCTTCCTTAACTAATAAAATCCCACAAACTCTTTTATTCCTATAAAGTAGCATATACCAGATCAAATCAATATATATTTACAAAGACTTTGGAAATTATTTGATTAATTTATCTGGGAAGAGTTGTATAGGTCCCTTGCTAATATTTTCCTATACTATCACTGATTATCTTCGCAAGAGTAGTATTGGCTGAACAGTGATTGTCCTTGTAGAACACTGAAGACGAAGTTTCATCCTTTTAGAGCTATCAGTTCCCAATGAGAACCAGCTCCCTGATGCTATTAAATAAATAAGCAAGCTATAGCATCCAATGTCTGATTCAGCACTTGGCTTAATGAGTTTTAAGGTAATGTTAAGTGCTTTGAAATCTTCAGAGAGTAGAAAGGATGATACACTGTTTCACCCATCTGGAACATAACATGATTCTATTAGAGATTGATATACAATTACTGATTGTCATATTTGCAATTTGAACTATCTTGCATTGCCTACCTGTATTTGATGGAAACAATTAAGTGTTTTAGGAAATACAGAAGTAACCAAGAATTATATGGGACACATAAATATTTTGAGGGTGATACTTTCTATTGTTGATGTTTAATACAGGCTTGCTGCATTAAATTGAATAGCATTGAACTAGTATTTAAAAAGAGGCATCTATTAGGTAGTAGAAATGAGCTAAGCATCAGAAGACTGGGGTTCCTTTCTCAACGTTGTTTTCATTATTGCTGAAACCACTGACTAGTTACATACTCAGTCTGGGCCTCAGTCTTCTTGTGTATAAAATGATAGCTAATGAGACAATCTCTAGCTCCAATTTTCTTGGAGCACATGAAAGCATACTAGGAATGGCCTGTCCCTGAAAATGTCTACTTGGGGTTGCTTGTGTTACAATGTAGGGGCACTTCCTTAGAAATTCCAACCTAAGAACCCCCAATCTATGAGAACTCCAAGGTCATACATTGAGGAAACCACATTCTCTCCCAAGGAAAATAAAACAATCACTTTCAAATATTAATTTACCTTGACTAATGACATGCTTTGTTCACAGTGCCTTTAGAAGCAAACCATCAATTTGGTCCAGAGCTTACCTAATATGAGCCAAAGAAAAAATTTTAAGCGAACATATCAAAGATCCTCATCCTCAATCTATACCAAGAGCTAAAGTATGTGAAAAATCAAAATAAAAGGCTCTCAGTAATGACTTAGCATAGCAGCTTCTTCCCTTTTCAATATAATCAAGAATCTATTTCACAAAATTGAGTTGGAGATTTTATTAAAATCCATTCTGATTTCACTCTTAGTAGGTCCTACTCCCCTGGGATAAAAACACTGAGGACCATTTCTTTGAGATATTGGAACAAGGCAAAGCTTTGTCTCTCCTGAGGCAAGAGCACACTTTCTCTGTTCTGAGAGCTGATTTGTAATTTATCACCTTCCCTCTTACCCAACATGCCAAGGAGTTTAGACCCAAGGTTGAAACTCAGTCACAGCCACCCTGTGAATAATTACAGTTAGCACATTTTCCTCATTCCTTTGTCTATATTCTGCTTTTCAATTTTATTAATTTTGTTGCTAAGTAATTTTTTATAAGTTATTGCAAATTCTTTTGGAAAGAGGTGAAGTACAACTAAATACAACTGTAAAATGAGCATAACACATAAAAATTGCAGTCTATACCCAAAGCACAACATCCTTCACCTCCATACAAGAATATTAAAATTAAAAGTGAACTTATTTGGAAGTAAACAGCATGATATCAGCAAAATTTAGACAAGTAAGTAATTTGTTTATTAGCTGCTTCTTCGAGTGTCTCAATTCATTTTGCTTTATTAATCCCTTGGGGAAATTGAGACCTCTCTGAACACTTAGAGTGCTCAATTAAATTAAGTATTTGGTAAAAATACATGTTACTAATTTTTAGGTGTGCATCTACCTTCAAAGTGAAGTCAAAATTAGAACTAGAGTCTTCATATTAGGTTGATGCAAAAGTAAAGGAAAAAAACGCAATTACTTTTGCACCAACCTTGTATTATTTAGGGGAATGTTGGCTGCTGAACAAACCCAAAATGTGTAAAGACAAACAGAATTCAAGTCTATTTTATGCTCACCTGCGAGTCTAAAGGAGTCTTTCCTAGTTGGCAGGCATAGCTTCTCTATGCTTCACTAGCTGGGTTGCTTTCTTCTTTGGATTCACTATCCCCTAGGGCTTCCAGGTTGCAGAAAGGGAAAGAAAGCATAAAGCACTGGCCTGAAAATAATACATCACTCCCACTCACATTCCATTACCAAAGACTGGTCTAGATGCAAAGCAAGGAATGCAGGGTGAGGAGGTCAGGAAATCAAGACTGGGGAATGTAGTGCATGGCTGGATGGCCAGTTTCCAGTAATGACTCCGTACAGGTCATTATGGAAAGGGGCACATAAATTGTTGTGGGCAGCTTGCCCTCCCTGCTACAGACTCATGCCTTCCACCAACTCTAAACTCTCCATCCTCCTACAGGGGCAAACAAACATGGAGTGATAATTTGACAGGATGTCTTGGTCCGTGTCAGACTAGGCTGCTGGCAGAGAAGAGCTGCTGGTAAAAGGCAGTTGAACAGAGCCAGGAAGTCACACCAAAGACTGAAGACTCAAGGAGACACCAGCCCTGAGATCATAAACTGACATTCACCTTCTATGCTACTGAGTCCATAGAAACCAAATAAACTAGAGATTCCAGGACAGACTCAATCTCATTTTCTTTTCATCAGTGAAGGCTCTTTGCTCAATGTGTTGCAAGATATGATACCTCTGAAAGACTTCTTAATAAATTTATAAATCAGAAAAATTGCCTCTTTTAAGCGATATATCCTGATGTTTATTTGAGAAATATGCTTATCAGCTGAGTTCGGACCTAGCTCAGCCAACAAATAGTTGTATAGCATTAAGCAACCTAGTTTACCTCTATATAGCACTCAGATTCTTTATTTTTAAAAAATCGAGGAATTGGACCAGATGATTGCTTATATTCAGCTAAGATCCAACAGAAAAACTCTGCAATCTGAGCTATAATACAAAGCTAATTCAATCTGAACACAATTTTTTTTTTTTTTTAAGACGGAGTCTCACTGTGTCCTCAGGCTGGAGTGCAGTGGCGCAATCTCAGCTCACTGCAACCTCCGCCTCCCGGGTTCAAGTGATTCTCCTGCCTCAGCCTCCCAAGTAGCTGGGACTACAGGTGCATGACACCACACCCAGCTAATTTTTGTATTTTTAATAGAGATGGAGTTGCACTATGTTGGCCAGGATGGTCTCAATCTCTTGACTTCATGATCCGCCCACCTTGGCCTCCCAAAGTGCTGGGATTATAGGCGTAAGCCACCATGCCTGGCCAACCTGAACACATTTTTAATTTAGTAGATTATGCTGTGACATCGAGATTAAACCAAGTTATTATAATAAATGGATCCATTGAATTTTGAGCAAGTAACGTTTTGGTAAACCCAAACATTACATAGAATGGGGGCTATTCTTTCCAAATATCAAACTTCATTTAACCAAATGCCTACTTTAGGTTAATTAAGCAAACTGTTGTGTGATAAAGGTAAATGCTAGTCTTTACTCACTGAGTGTTTTTCTGGCCAGTTAGAATGCCATTTGGTAAACAGCTGAATGTCTAGTTTGGTGAACTAAATCATTATGTAGTTACCCAAATGGTAACTCCATTTGGGGTTTTCCTTAAGCAGTGACCAAGCCAGGGAGCAGCTACAGCACAAAAGTGTGCCACCTTCACCCCCTGCCCCAGCACCACTTAGTAGGGGCTGTGGTTGGGGCATTATCCTAGGCACTTCTTCAGGGTCTTCAACAGAGTTCAGCGTCCATTGTGTCTCCCTTGCAAATAGCCCCAAAAAGAATTACCCAACATCTGCCTCT